>NW_027551564.1:3479588-3710312 GCF_008692635.1 Crocuta crocuta
GGAGAAGCCTGGAGATCTGACTGGCTTCTAATCCCCGGGAGGGTAGGTTCTGTGTGTCTTGTGGGTATCTGTCTGGCAATTTGCGTGTATTTTGAAGAAAGAAGACATACTGGAGGCCACCCAAGTCAGCACAGGGAGGGCCTCCTTTGGAAATCAGGTAAAAATGGTTTCATGGAAGAAAAGGTCGCACCAGGGACCGGTAGCTTCTGGACAAGTGGACAGAAGGAAGGCACTCTTAGCTCTCTTCTGGTGACTACCTGGACAGGAAGGCATGACAGTGGAAGCAAACAACATTTGCTTATCAGGGATCTAAAATGGTTTTGCACAGTGAACCTTTCCCTGCACGTGAGGTGACCGGGAGGAAGGGTAGAGATCTTTTCTTCATTCCCCTCTTCAGCCACTTTGAGGTATTTGCCAAAATCAAAATGCAACTGGTGTACACAGGCTTATTTTGTGAACTGGCATCTCTGTGTGACCTTGGGAAAGTTCCTTAACCTCTCTGATCCTCAGTTTCTTATACCTAAACTGAGAAATATCTTAGACTTTGTTGCCAGGACTAAATGAAATGTGTATAAAGTTGAGGATGGTGTTTTGTATAAACTGTTCATAACATAAATATATCCGCTACGAAATCTGTGTATTAGTAAAAAAACAAACAAACAAACAAACAAACAAACCCCAACCTCTTTTGATTGTTATTCTTAAGAGGCAACTCTCTCCATACTGTTCTTCTATTTAAATAAAACCATTCAGGAGAGATGGCTTATCTGGCATTTAGTTCAGCAGCAGTGCAGAGAACAGGTCCCATGAGGAGAATTAACAATAAATAAAGAAAATAAGATGGTTTCTAAACACACAAACAATAATTCTGGATTCTATTGTTTCTTCTTAAGCTGTATTCAGTGAAATAACAATGATATTAAACAATCAGCTTGTCTAAAGTTTCCCTTTTGTTGTGATTTTTTTCTCCAAAATCAAAGCACGACTTGAATGAAATCTACAACATCATCAAATCCTTTTGTACATCTTTTCAAAGTTCCCAGAGTACATTTTGTTTGTTAGATCCAATCAACAGTGGAGTAGGAATGCAGATACTTTTTATCCTAATTTTTGAGATAAAGAAACCAATTTCAGTGCATGATTTTCTTAAGGCAAAAATAAGTTAAGCTCAGAGCTCATATCTTTAGTGTTTTTATGTCACTATATTCACTCATCCATCTATCCACTCAATCCATGAAACAATGATTTATTTTATCTTATTGTGGGTTAAACACAGAGTTATAAATTATGGCAGTATGGAAGCTAATTGTAGTTTTTGCGAATGCCACTAGATCCTAGTGATGGATGTTATCTCAAATAGTCACTTAATATATTTAGGTCTAAGACACCATTATATTTGTGCTCTCAATGATATCCAAAAGAGAAATACTACCAGTCGTAGATATGTATAAAGTTTCTGAAGCATTGTTTAAATAGCACCCATCTTCCCTGTGCAGGTCTTGGGCAGGCCTCATTCCATAAAATAATAAGATTTACAATCTAAAGAAGCACAAGAGAAGTCATCTTTTCTGGGTGTAGACTGACTCCCAAGGGAAACACAATGCAAAGTTCACTGGTCAGCAAGTCACGGTGCTTCCCCAGATGCAGAATAAGCGAAGGGAGGCCAGGAGAGTTTAAGGAAAATCCAGTGGGAAATGTAAGTGGGGAAATGGGATTCCTCTGAAGTATAGTCAGGATCTGGACTCCTAAAAATTAAATCCTAGAGATACGTAATGAAAAGTCATTGTCTACTAAATTTCAACACCTGTGAAACTTTTACTTTTAGATAGCATGCCTGAGTGCATGATCAAGTTAGTCTATTCTCCAAGTCATAAAACGGGTATTTAAAACTGAATTTAAAAATATGCTAGATTGAAAACCATAAGAGGAATCTTTGTTGAAGAACTAAGATTAATGTATCCTTCCAAGAAAGAAGCAGATACAAAGAGCTAGCAATAAGATAAGGTTGGAACAAAAGACAAAGGTCTTCCCCATTTAAATATGTGCTAAAGTCTGACAGGCTCAATGGAAATATTTGTTACAGAAGGTGTGTGTGTAATGAGGATTCAGTTTTCCTTTCAGGAGGGCCGACACTGTGAAAGAATGATAAAGATTCCAGCAAATGACAGAACTAGCACGTATGTCATGGCATTAATAGCATAATTACAATAGGGCAGAACTTTGGAAACTTGGAAGTTCTTCATTTGTTAAACCTAGATTTATTGTATCGTCCAAAAATTCTACTCCCAGGTATCTTACTCGAAAAAAATGAAAATATGAGTTCTCACAAAATGGTGTGCACAAATGTCCAAAGCAATGTTACGCATAGTAGCCAAATAGGACAACCCAGGTGTCCATCAGTGAATCAGGGGGTAAATAAAATATGATATGACCATCTAAGGGAATTTTATTTGACAACGAAGTCCTGATATATGCTACAACATGGATGAACCATGTGAACATTATAGTAACTGAAAGGAGCTGTCACAAAGGCTCATATATTATGATATCATTTGTATGTAATGTTCAGAATAGGAAAATCTACAGAGACAGAAAGTAGATTACTGGTTGGCTAGAGCTGAAGGGGAATGGACTGAAGGCAATAGAGAATGCTTTGAGTAGGTACAAAGTTTCTTTTTGTGTGTTGAAAAAGTTCAAAATGAGTTATGGTTATGGGTGCATAACTCTACAATATGCTAAAAGCCATTGAATTAAACACTTCAGATGGATGAACTTTATGGTATATAAATTATATCTCAATGAAGATGTAAGAAGTGAAGGAACATTTTTTAAAAAAGAACTGAGACAATAATTTAAAATAGTAGTGACTGAGAATTTTCCAAAATTAATGAAAGGCACAAATTTTAGGCTTAAAAATGCTAATGAATCCCAAGCAGGATGAATACATTTATAAAAAGCCACATTTAGACACATCAAAATCAGAAAGTGGGACAAGAAGTTCTCTCAACTTGGGTCATGTGCTTTTCGTCAGGATTAGAGGAAACATCACAGAAGTTATCTAATGCTGTTCTCACCATGGTCCATCAGGTGATACGCAATGTCCAAATGTCCCATCATTGACGATGTTAATTTTGATTAGTTGTATAGAATGGGCTCTAACTAGTTTCTCCATTGGAAAAGTTACTATTTTTCTATTGGTGATAAGTACTTTGTGAAGAGGTAATTTGAGTAAATATCCCATTCTTCATCCAAATGTCACCCTTTAGTTTTAGCCCAAAGGTTACTTTCTAATTCTATCATTTCCTTCCATATTTTTGGTGGTATTCTACGGTAAGAAAGAATATTCCTTTTTTCCTAATTTATTTTTTTTCATGTGTCTATTTACATTAGTGTGAAATCATGGAATTTTTTATTTGATGAGATATAACCCATTACTGTCATTATTAATTTTGATGCCCAAATTGTCCCATATCTGTCCAATGGAAGTCCCTATAAGCTTTAGACATATCATCATCATTACTTCCTTTCACAAAAAGATGTTAAGCTCATCTTATACATATTCTGCCCAGCTCTGGATTCAGGCATTTCCCTAAGGATCCATAGCCCCCTTATTGGAGAATGGTAATTAAAAATCAAGATCTGGGTACCATGAGTCCTCATTGCCACTGGGAATTTACTAGGGTTTTCTCAGGTCCATTTAGTGCACAGAATCAGGAAATGTATACATGTATATACATAAACACACACATGTAAACAAAATTACATGTATGTTTTTTCCATATCTGTCTCTGTATATTGAAAGCATCACTGCATACCAGTACCCCCAATCCAATCCAACACTATAGGGTTCATGCTAGTTTTCTCTTTTCATATTTGTAACTCACTTCTCTGAGAATGGGAAATCAGGCTCCCTCAATACGTATGTGTATTTTCTCAATATCTATGATTGTAGCCAATCTCCTGACCCCACAGACCTGTAGCTCTACTGAATCTTCCTCCTCTGAAAGATGATCTTCAATATGCTACCTTGTTTAGCTGGCTTCCTCTTGCCAGCCTGTCTCCTGAACCCTGATAAGAGGCACCCCACTCTGTTGCTTTCCTTGCACTGGTCCCAATCTTTATCACTCAGGCTGCCTTTCTCACCAAGCTCTGGCTGATTCTTTTTTAAAATTGCTTTTCTGCTTTAATAGAATAACACTGGAATATTCAGATATCCAATAAAAATGGTAGAGCAGTGTGAGCTATTAATAACAACAATGCCACCTTGATTTAGACCTTAAGGTTCCAACTGTAATTGTAATATACAAGGGATACATGCACCCTGATGTTCATAGCAGCATTATCTACTACCGCCAAATTATGGAAACAGCCCAAGTGTCCATAAACTGATGAATAGATAAAGAATTTGTGATATATATACATACAATGGAATACTACTCAGCCATAAAAAAGAATGAAGTCTTGCCATTTGCAACAACATGGATGGAACTAGAGAGTATTATGCTAAGCAACATGAGTCAGTCATAGAAAGACAATTACCATATGATTTCACTCATATGTGGTATTTAAGAAACAAAACAAATATGCAAAGGAAAAAAACTAATACATAGAGAGAGAGAAACTAAGGAACAGGTTGTTAACAAGAGAGAACAAACTGATGGTTACCAGAATGGATGGATTAAACAGGTGATGGGGACAAAGGGGTGCACTTGTGATGAGGACCTGGTGTTGTATGGAAGTGTTGAAGTAGAGGCTAAAGTCTGGGATTGTGATGCCTCCTGCTTTGTTTTTCTTTTTCAACATTACTCTGGTTATTCAGGTCTTTTGTGGTTCCATACAAATTTTAGGATTTTTTGTTCCAGCTTTGAGAAAAATGCCGGTGCAATTTTGATTGGGATTGCATTGAATGTGTAGCTTGCTTTGGGTAGTATTGACATTTTAACAATATTTCTTCTTCCAATCCATGAGCATGGAATGTTTTTCCATTTTTTTGTATGTGTGTCTTCTTCAATTTTCTTTATGAGTTTTCTAAAGTTTTCAGCATACAGATCTTTTACATCTTTGGTTAGGTTTATTCCTAGATATTTTATTGTTCTTGGTGCAATTGTAAATGGGACCGATTTCTTGATTTCCTTTTCTGTTGCTTCATTATTGGTGTGGAGGTTCCTCAACGAATTAAAAACAGAAGCACCCTATCCTAGCAATAGCACTAGTAGGAATTTATCTAAAGGATACAGGAGCTGATTCATAGGTGCACATGTCCCTCAATGTTTATAGCAGTGCTTTCAACAATAGCCAAATTGTGGAAAGAGCTTAAATGTCCATCAACTGATGAATGGATAAAGAAGATGTGGTTTATATATATAATGGAATACTACTTAGCAATGACAAAGAATGAAATCTGGCCATTTGCAGCAACGTGGATGGAACTGGAAGGTATTATGTTAAGTGAAATAAGGCAGTCAGAGAAAAGACAGATATCATATGTTTTCACTCATATGTGGATCTTGAGAAACTTAATAGAAGACCATGGAGGAAGGGAAAGGGAAAAAAATAGTTACAGAGAGGGGGACAAACCATAAGAGACTCTTAAATACAGAGAACAAACTGAAGGTTGATGGGGGGGGCGGTGGGGAGAGGGGAAAATGGGTGATGGGCATTGAGGAGGGCACGTGTTGGGATGAGCACTGGGTGTTGTGTGTAAGTGATGAATCATGGGAATCTACCCCCAAAACCAAGAGCATATTGTATACACTGAATGATAGCCAACTTGACAATAAATTATATTAAAAAAATAAGTGTTGAATCACTGTATTGTACACCTGAAATTAATGTTACACTGTTTGTTAACTCACTGAGATTTAAATAAAAACTAAAAAAAAAATGTCCACCAACAATTTCAACACATGGAAATACTATGGTAAAGCAGTTGACAGAAATGTGTCAAATACCTTTCTTTAGACCTACTGTGTGTTGCATCTTGATTTTTTTAAGGGGCATATCTGTGATTCACAATGTGTAAGATACCCAATGATATAAAAAGTATGAGATATTGCCTGTCAATTTGCTTCTTAAATTTTTTATTTTATTTATTTTAATAATTTTTAATATTTATTTACTTTTGAGAGAGGGAGAGCATGTGTGAGTGTGGGAGAAGGGGAGCGGAAAGAAAGGGAGAGAAAGAATCCCAAGCAGTCTCCATGTTGTCAGTGCAGAGCCCGTAGTGGGGTTTCGTCTCACAAAACATGAGAGACTGACCTGGGTCCAAATCAAGAATTCATGCTTAACCAACTGAGCCATTCAGGCACCCCTCTTAAATTAAAAATTTTTAAAAGACGTGATTTATTCTTGCAAACAAGGTTGTAGGAGCCTCTTGGTGGCTCAGTCGGTTAAGTGTCCGACTTCAGCTCAGGTCATGATCATACGGTTCGTGGGTTTGAGCCCCACGTCGAGTTCTGTGCTGACAGCTCAGAGCCTGGAGCCTGCTTTGGATTCTGTGTCTCCCTCTCTCTGCCCCTCGCCTGCTTGTGCTCTGTCTTGCCCTCTCTCTCAAAATAAATAAACACTAAAAAATTATTTTAAAAAAAGCAATATTGTAGACATAGACATTTAAGGATTTTGTAATTAATTTAATGTGATAAAAAGGCAATCCAGATATTTTCCAGAATAGTATAGGTGAAAGCATTAAAGTATCAACTCACATCCTTTGTGAGAAAAAGTGACATAAATTTAAGCTTCATCTTCAGATGTTTTAAAATTCTTATAAAACTTTTTATACCGAGGTTAAACATTTAGCGATAGAACATAAAATTTGGTAAATACATAGCTAGGTGCCAATTGAAGAAACCCATTTTTTATATAAAAAATTTTTCTTTTGCTCCATTTTCCCCTATGTTTGAGTTGTTCCAGGGCAGATTCCTTTCGGGGGCTTAAAGTTGTAAAAGAGAGTTTCATTTTCATCTAGCGCTGGTATTCTGGTCCAATTCAGGTTCTGCTTCAGAACCTGATCCAGAATAGTCTTTTGAAAGAGAGAAAAGATCATATAGGTTTAGAACCTTTTCTCTGGAGAGGGCCAGTTCCTAGAAGAGAGGATCCGTTTTGGATTTGCATTGAGGCAGGACAAAACAAAGGCTCTTTTACTTCAATGCAGTTTACACAATAACTATCTGGACTACAGCAAACTTACTGGTACTTGGCTTTCCATCTAGCATGACCTGATGCTGACGATTCCAAAAGCAGGATTAGGGACAAGGGCAGGCCAATTCTCCTGCATTTGTGCAGTCTTTGCATTGTGATCAGTGGATTCCAGGCATTAGCCTTCCACATGATCACCTCACCATCAGGAAAGCAGCAGAATATTCTCTGTCTCCTAGAAAATATCTCCGAACCTAGACCCTACCCAAGTCACAGTAACATTTTCTTTTATATCTGTGTTCTTTTGGCCTCGGATAAGCTGGGAAGTGGGAGCAAGTATAGGCTCTCCTCTCATTGGACCGCTAGACTTGAGAAAATATGGCAACTACTGCCCAGCTCCCTTCGGCTCCTGTCTCCATCCAGCACAGGCAGCCCTGCCAAGGTCCTGAGCTGAGGAGGCTTCAGGTTTGCTTGGATCCTGCCTTTCTGGAGGCAGAAGGTGTGCTCCTCAAGGACCTGGCCAAGTAAAGAGTAGGAGGGTTAAGAGTATTTTGCATAGAAGAGGGCCACCGTTAGGTCAGTTGATAACCTGGACAAGAGGGAGGCTTTGAAAAGCAACTCAGGTTCACAAGACTCAGAAAGAGGCAGGGGAATTCCTAATCCACCCTTCAACCTCAGGCCCTTTATAATTGCTATTTAGACCATCTGGAATGCTCTTGCTCCATCTAGCTCCTTTTCTCCTCCAAAACTTTTCTTAAATGTTACCTTTGTATAGAGGCAACCCTAACCATTAAAAAAAAAAAAAATCCTCCCATGTCCCCTTTCTCCTTCAACTACTTTACTTTTCTCTACAGCATGAAAAATAATTACTTACATATGATTTTTTTCTTCCTTCTCTTGAACTGTTTCTTTGAGTCCTCATATTACTGACATTTCTACAGCCTTTTACTGTGCTGGTTCTTGTTTTATTGCAATTATCCTTTCTGGAAGTTTTGACTTTTCTCCTCCTCCCTAGCTTTGTCTATTCTTTCTTTTTTCCTGTGATTGGTTTCTGCTTCTCTGAATATTTCTTAAATTTCCACTACACCATCTCCAATCCTCTTACTTTTCACTCTAAAAGCTCTAGTTGGGTGATCTCAATTAAATCCTTAGCTTCCATCACCAACTGCAATACACAATTTTTAGATTTATGTCCCTGTCTGGGGCTTTTTCCTGAATCAAGTATTATATTTCTCACCAGTGTGCAATTCAACTGAGGAAGAAGATGTGGTGGAGAAAACAGACACATACATTGATCATTTTATTAAAATGTGATTAGAGCCATTTCAAGATGAAAACAGACTGTTATGTTCCTTCCACTTATTAGGGAATAATAGTAGTATTTGCCTGATAGGGCTGTTAACAAGGTTAGATGAAATTATCCAAGTATAGCATTTACAACAGTGCCTCAAATAAAGTACTCAATAAATGTGATCTTCTTTATTATTATTTAAAAATTTTAAATACACAGAAGAGCTCACATGAGGCTTCCTGGAGGAGATTTTCTATGTGCTAAATTTAAAGAATCAGAAAGAGATGAACAAGTAGAAGAAGAGTAGGAAGGACTTTCCGGCACTGAAAACAACATAAATAATGACACAAAGGATTGAAGCATATGCTCTGTGGGAGAAGTTATGAGTAGATAGATATTCTAGAATGTAAATATCAAGGTGGGTAATTGTCAGAAATAAAACTAAAACATTAGAGACCAGGTCATGGAGAGTCCTGAATGGCATACTAAGAAGCGTGGCTGTAGTCTGTAGGTGTTCCAAAATTTGAATTTTAAACATAGAGGTAATTAAATTATGATCTTTTTCATTCTAGATAAAATCACTTTGGTAACAAGTGGTAGGAAGCCATTAAGAGTGACAAGTCAGGGGCACCTGGGGGGCTCAGTCAGTTAAGCAGACAACTCTTGATTTCAGCTTATGTCATGATCTTGTGATTTGTGAGTTCAAGCCCTGAGCTGGGCTCTGCGCTGACAGTGTGGAGTCCACTTGGGATTCTCTCTCCCACTCTCTCTGCCCTGCCCCCACTTGTGCTCATGCTCTCTCTCGCTCTCTCTCCTTCTAAATAAATAAACTTAAAAACAGGAGTGACAAATCAAAAAAATAATGCATCCAGTTATGCAAAAAGTAAAAGGACCGTGTACATAATAACATGTAAGCCATCTCTTTGGAACTGCCCCAAAGAGTTGCAAGTGTTGACGGGTGCTGGAGATTCCATGCTGGTTATATGGGATTAAGTCAGGCAAATTCTGATGAGGACGGTTCCTGTGACTACATCAAGCACAGGTTACCAATTAGCTCTAATGTGTTGAACAGCGGTAAGTACAGTCATAGGAATGTAAATAAAGTACAAGGGGATCAAAACAAAGGAACTAACTTAGAAAGGTGGAGACAGCATCTCATGGAGGTATACATTTTTAAACCACACACAAAGAACATCCACTGTGGTCAAACCATAGTGAGAAGTGTGGAGGAAATGGGATTAAGTGAAGCTTAAAATCCTGCTTGCGGGTATTTGTGAAAAGCATCTCTTGCAACAATTCTTAGTTTTCTTCTATATAGGTATCAGAAATTGATATTTTATCATATTTATTGGTTTCTGAATGTGTTTTATTTATTGTCATGGAATAAAGGAATGAAAGAAATAAAATTACCATGGAAATACATAAATTAAATCCTGGGCAACATATTTAAATTTTGATTTTCTGATTATATGTATTCGGTAGTAGATTTAAAATCTCCTTCACTTCAGGAAATAGGAGGAGAATACCAATCAGATGAGAACTGAGATCTTAACATTAAAACATGCTTTACAATATATTCATTACATTTGTAACTGACCCATATAATAGGTTGACCGTGTTTATTGCAGTTATTAATTCAGAATGCCTACAGGATTAGGGTGAGGTAAGATGTCAAAACCATTTAGTGAAGTCTATATTCTGATTAAGAACATGTGTGCTAAGTTATTCATTCATTCAAAGTAATCACAGGTAATAATAATCTGTCTTATGTTTATATGCCATATTTAATCAAGAAAGAGTATAGAGCATTTGGTAAACTGAAATGATTCCAATATTCAGCCATAACAATAATGGTACTGAGGAAATAACAGAATACAAACTACTGGAACCTGAAACAAATCTTAAATGTGCATGTGTTAGAATACGTGTTTTAAAATAAATAGTGTGAGTTCAAATTAATGATCTTGTCTATATACAGAATAGAATCTTAGAATCTTAGCAGTGTAATAAAGCAAGAGGGACCTTGGTGATCACCTTCGCCTACCACTTCATTTTACAGATGAGGAAACTAATTTCTACAATTTTCATTTCCTGCTAGTTCTACTAAGTTACAACATTATCTTCACACTATTGTTTGCCAAAAAATGATACCATATTATTTACTAAAGCAGTATAAAATATATTACTGAATTTGTATGACTGCCACCACCACCAGCACCCATTCAGAAATTCACATCCTAAAAGCTCCACCTACAAACTACCCAAGATAGTATCAAGTTCATTGCTGGGAAGAATTTCTGAGAGCCAGAAATGGGTTAAGGTAAGGAGTGATGCTAGTAATATAAAATAGGAGCCACCCCCCACCCCACCACCACATTCCTTTGTTGCCTCCCCAAATGTGCAAATGTGCTTACCACTATTTAATCTAGAGAAAGAGATGATAACAAGCTCTTTGTTTCGCTTGGTGGGTTCAGAGACCTCCAAAATACATAGTGCCCCTGGGTTGTCCCAGTATTTGAACTGTGGATATTTTTCACACCTGGTTTCATCTACCAACTCTTCTGTGTTGAGATCAGGCTCTGAAGTTCAAAGAACTTTCCAACTACACTGGCTACTTTTAGACAATTTCCTCCCCCTGACTCCTGCCATACTGCTTTTTTCAGTAAGTGTTGATTCAAAGTTTTTCTATGAGCTGCTAGCTGTGTTCGGGGTTTCTCCTCTCTCTTCTTCTCCCCCCCCCACCCCTTTTGTTAGCACATCTAGATCCTTCCTGTTTTAAAGTCCCAGCCCATAATCCCTCTCACATCTTGATCACCCCTCCATCACTATGGATACAGACTGTCTGTAAGCTCTGGGTTTGTCGTCGTTGTTGTTTAAATTTTTATCTCACTTAACTTTATATGATCATAACTTGTTACTTAACGGTTTCATGGGAATATTCTGCTTAAATTAGGTTATAAGCTTCTAATGGACAAACACCTATAAGTCTTTTATATTTCCTCAGTGCCTACCAGCACCTAAGGACATTTTTGCTCCCAATATGTAAATTCTGAAGTGAAACCATGCATTTTGTTTATACTGTTTAGCTAAAGTCTGTCTATGTAGTGATATGTTCATAAAAATCAATATTCTACACTTCAAAATGGTATCAGAATGACTATTGGTGATCATTTTGATTACAAAGTATTTTATTATTTTTAATAATTTTTCTATGTACAGAGTTAAAGCCATAAATTCACAGTGCTTGACAATCATGAAAAGAGCTGCTCTAAAAATACATGAAAAGAAAACTTTCTCTTTTTTAAAAAAAATTGGCAAACATTCCATGAATGAAGTAAGAATGGTTTTCTTTCTTTTAAAAATCTTTTAATGTTTATTTATTTATTTGAAAGAGGGAGAGAGAGCATGAGCAGCAGATGGGCAGAGAGAGAGAAGAGAGAGAGAATCCCAAGGAGGCTCTGTGCCATGAGGGCAGAGCCCAACATGGGGTTTGACCCCACAAACCATGAACTTGTGACCTGAGCCAAAATCAGGAGTTGGGTGCTTAACCAACTGAGTCACCCCAGGGGCCCCAGAACCACTTTCTTAATGATTCCAATGAGCCTGAAGAGACACTAAAGTGCAATGTCATTAACAGGAGTTTTGAATTTAGATGAACAATGGGCATGATTACAGCTCACTTATTTATCAGTTGTGTGACTTTGGGGATTTTACCTGGCTTTATCTGTGTCCTTATGTATAAAATAGGAAGAATAAGATGCACCTAATTGGGTTTAAGAAACTTAAATAAAATGAGAAATGCAAATTACTTATCTGATAACCTGAAACTCAGATTGGTAGTAGTGTATGACACGTGGTAGTTTGTGACACCACAACACAATGATGTCTGCATCCAACACACCTTCACTGATGATCTCCTACATATACTGATGTGCATGGGGAAAGCAAACTTGTGGAGAGAAAGGTTTGTTAAGTGCCTCCCTGGGAGGTGAGAGGAGGGAAAGGGAGGCAGAGAAGTCAGCACGGTGTCTGTTTACTACAGGAGAAGTCTCGGTATATGGTCACCAACCATTCTTCCCCTTCTAAATGCATATGACACTCCTCATGTTTAACAAGTGGAGTGTTTTTTTCCCCATCTTTTGACCAGGCTGACCTTGTGACCTTCACTGACCAAGACTGTGGTGGAAGCTATGTTCTGGGACTTCTAAGTCAAACCTTAAGAGGTATGTCAGTTTCTGCACTCTCCTTGAAAAACTCTGGCTTGGAGGCCAGCCACCATGTTGTAAGGAAGCCCAATCTACTATAGTAAATAAGTAGAGACCACTCGGTAAGAGGCCTGAAGAATAAAAAGACCACCTTCAACATTCCACTTCCATCTGAACAGAATCACATAAGTGGTCCCAGCAAACATCATATGGAGCAAAAAAACCTATCCATTAAAGCATCCGTCCTGCCTTCATTCTGACCCACAGAATCTTAAATAATGATAATTACTGTTTCAGCCATTAAGCTTATAGATTATTTGTTTCATAACAATTGGTACTCACAAAAACTATCCACATTCAGGACTTATGTCCAGACTCTATGGAAGAGGGGTATTTCCCCAATATATTCAGAACTAAAAATTCATTTGAGTCAGTGAGGCCTTGAGGACCATAGAGCAGTGCAGCCCAAAGTAGAAGCAGCAAATCGAGATGTAAGGGTAGCAGTGATCTCTCCAGGGTGACCTTCAAGACACCAGCTTCAACAACGGGGAGCTGAGCACACATCAGCCCTCGTTGGAGGCTGCCATAAATAGTGGAGAGGAGTTCAAGGGCAGAGAGGTGTTGTGGGGTGGTAAACCAGCAGTTCTTGTGAATATGAGCTTACAATGAGTAGATGTACAAAAATCAAAAGCCAAGTTCCAAGGAAGGGATTCTAATTGGTTCAGTTAGAATAGGTCCTCCCTCACCTTTGGACCAACAAACTTGGGGGCAGGGAGTGGCTGGTGACTGTATTGTGTGAGTGTGGCTACTGGAAGTCAGGCTACGGTCCTCTGTGTGGACGGCAGGAGTGGAGGGAGGACACACCTCAGCTAAAGCTCGTTCCATTGTTTGTTTGCATCTGTTAGAGTTTATTTTCTGCACTGCAATTATTTACACTTTATTAACCTGCCTCTTACTGAAGACCTTTATTAGACATCTCTCTACATGCTCAGAATGTGGAAAGTCTCTGCTACAGGAGCCACTCAGTAAGTATTAGCTGCCTTTCTCCTATACCTACTGGTACATTCCACACCTGTTACTGCTTTCATTTCTAGCCATATGGATATGTAATCTGGGTTATTAATGACAATAAGTAAGGTGTGTTTGGCACTTCACCATTCTTCAAAGTACTTTGACATAGTTATAGAATTTGTCTCTCTACACAGTGATGGAGATGTTATAATTTTAACTGCTCAGCAGAAAAATAAGACTCAGAGGGACTGTTGATCTTCTGTGTGGGTTTCCTCAGGGTCGGAGGGAGCTGCGTCAGGTGTTGCATCTTGTCCAGCAGGTCAGGGATACCAGCTAAGGTCTGATCCAATACAGAATCACATTTACAGGGAGCCTAACTTGAAACTGAGATGTTACTAAGGTGAAGAAGGAGGTGAATAAGTAGTAGATTCAGTGATTCTGAGAGTGGGGAGCAGAAATGGGTCACATGCACCATGCTGGCTGCTTTGAGGGGATAAAGGATTTTGTTATTAGCAAGGTTGCCCGTTTACATGGGTCCCAGAGTCGTAAAGGCAGAAAAGACAGAAATGTATGGCAGCTTGAAGACGTCTGGCAGTATGGAAGGGGCTGGCATGGGGGCTTGAGACTCCGGAGGCTTTCATACCCATGAACTTCCTCCAAATCCTTCTGATTTGTCATCTTGCTACAGCTGCAGACGTGCTTGGCCTCTGAATCCCAGACTGCCCCCTTGTTAACTGGGAAACCTTGGGCCACTTTCTTAACTCCTCCAATGCCCAGCTTCTTTTGTTGTAAAATGGGATCATGCTATCTGTCTCATGTGGGGAAGAGTGAATAAGGACATTTAAAACACTGATCCTAATGCCTGGTGAGAAAAGGTCTTCCTACACGATAGCTCGCCTGGCAGCAGGAAAAGACTTTCAATTCCCCTTAATCCTGTTACATTATTAATAATGGAAAACTTTAAAGTAGAAAATGAATTTTTCCCCTCGAATTTACACACAGCCCTGAAGACTCTGGGCCTCTTGGAATAGTAACTCTAGAACGAAGCTTTTGAAACAAGACATTGCACACACCACAGCTTAATTTAGGAAAGTTACTAAACTTATTTAAGCCACAGTTTCTTTGTCTTTAAAATGGGTATAATAATAACAGCTCTTTCTAGCATTGTAAGGATTCAGTGTGCACTTAGCCTAGCACTCATCGCAGAATAAATGCTTAGTGATTGTTTCCTACTGTTATGAGTATTTATGCCTCTGTTTACTGACCTACAGATTGGGCATAATAATATCTACTTTGAACAATAAAATGGAAATTATTTACATAGATTTATGTAGATTAATAACTGGCATGTAGTAAGCACCACACAGCCAATGCTGCTTCATTCCTACTCATTATAAATCATCGCTAATTAAGACTGATGCCCAAACAGGAGTGCCTGGGTGGCTCAGTCAGTGGGGCGTCCCACGGCAGCTCAGGTCATGATCTTGCGGCTAGTGAGTTCCAGCCTCGCATCCGGCTCTTTGCTGACAGCTCAGAGCCTGGAGCCTGCTTCGGATTCTGTGTCTCCCTCTCTCTGCCCCTCGCCTGCTCACACTCTGTCTCTCTCTCTCTCTCTGTTTCAAAAATAAATAAACATTAAAAAAAATTTTAAAAAGATTGATGCCCAAGCAAATAATAATGTTCATAACTACTTGGTGTTCATATCTGATGGAAGAGGTTCCTGAAATCTAGAAATTTGGAGAGGTGAATCTCTGACTCTTTGGAGAGATACAGGTGCAGGTGATTTAAGAAAAGGTAAGGTGATTTAATGGGGCTCCTAGGTGGCTCAGTGAGTTAAGAAGAGGTAAGGTGATTTAATATGCAAGGTTATATTCTCAGCTGCAAAAATAAATTTAAAATTACTAATAGCCAATAAAGATGAAGTAGGATTTAAGGTGACACTGATAAACAGCTGCCACAGGCTGTGGTCGAGTGGAATAGCCATATGTGTGTGAGTGGCCACCAGGAAAACCAACTCACACCATGTTTTCCACACCCCAAACAAGAGGGTGGAGATTTTGTCTTAATCCCTGACTTCCTTGAGGACAAAGGAATTGTTAAACGTCATTCACTACCTAATACTTCACCATATGTAAGGTAGGCTGTACAATAAATTCTGGCATGGGTTCAAAGACTGATGAAAATAGTATTCCAAATTAGCTTACGCTGTTTTCGATTGGTCTTTCTAGCAAATCCGTAATGAAGGAACTATGTTAGAGAATAACGGTAATCAATCAGAAGACCTACTTCCTGGTTCTCTCCAGAAGTTAGATGGTCAGCCTTGAGGTCCGGGAGCTGAATTCCCTTCAATAGGCTAGAGCACAAGTTTATCATTATTCAACGGGCTTGCTTTATCATATATGCTGGTTCTCCCTATGACAAATTACACACTCCTGTGCTCCTATCACATCATGTATATTGCAAAGAGACTGGGCTGTACGCAGTCTGCCAAAATAGGTCATCATCCACTTTGTAGCACAATAGCATAGATTAGACTTTGATCATCAGCTTGTAATCATTTTTGAATAGTTATGCACCGTTATATAAAGAATTGCAGAATAATCATTGTTCTTGTTGTGGAGCTTCTATACAGAAAGTACTGAGAGGTAAAATATTGGCATTTAAAATTAAAGGAATAAAAGATGTATAAGCTGTTTAATGTATAGATAAAAGAAGAATTCAGAGGTTTTCTTTAAATAAGGAATTCATTTTCTAAGAAACAGCTTCAATTAAAAATATCTGACAAATAAAAAAGAGAATTTTAAAGCATTTTGACAAAAGATTTAATAATTTAACATATTTCTTCTTTTCCTTTGAAAGAATGTAAAAATGTAAATTTCATTTACTCAGATGTGATGATATAGGCCCATAGGATTGTTTTTAAAAGGAGTAAGACTCCTGAAGTTATTATATTGAAAGAGTAGAGACTTGGAATATAACAAAGAAAAATAAAATCTAAAGAATTGTGGAATTAAGTCAGGTATATGACTGACAGATAATTTTGTAAGAAGACATCCTAATGCTAATGAAGAATTTGGGGCGGGGGGACGAAGAATACTTCTATAATACGAGATATTTTATAATTTGTGTGGAGATTTAGAGAAAAACTAAAAATGTTAAGCTTTAACCAAGAGGTAAAGGTTTAAGACAAACTGAAAACAATTCAAAAACAGTTTTAAAGGGTGCCTGGTGGCTCAGTTGGTTAAGCGTCCGACTTTGGCTCAGATCACACTCTCACAGTTTGTGGGTTTGAGGCCCATGTCAGGCTCTGTGCTGACAGCTCAGAGCCTGGAGCCTGCTTCGGATTCTGTGTCTCCCTCTCTTCGCCCTTCCCCTGCTTACACACACACACTCTCTCTCTCTCTCTCTCTCTCTCTCATTCTCTCTCTCTCTCCAAAATAAAACATTTTACAAAAGGCATATTTAAAAACATGACTAATTTGAAAGAAACANGCCCTTCCCCTGCTTACACACACTCTCTCTCTCTCTCTCTCTCTCTCTCTCTCATTTGATCTCTCTCTCCAAAATAAAACATTTTACAAAAGGCATATTTAAAAACATGACTAATTTGAAAGAAACATCTGTGGCACTGACATCTTGATAGGTGGCAAAGTTGTGCAAATGTGGTTATATATTCCATTCGAGCCATTCAAACTCCACAGGTAAATGGATTAGGTTCACATTTGTGTCATCTATGATGGAAGGGAAGTTTTCAGTCACTATGTATCAGTGTGTAACATACCACATGTTCTCATCTGTACGTGGAAATAGGGAACAAGAAGGGGAAAGAACTTTGGCTCTTTTTTTTCCCTCTTGCCACAACTTTTCTTACTATCTCTGATTGTGTCTTACCAGAGGAAGTGCTCCAGTAGATCAGAAAAGAGGATGGAGCAACATGTGAGCACTTGATATGGCTATGAATAAACATCCACCAGCATATTTGTCATGTACCTTGATCTGTTAAGATCAAGGGATTTCCAAGAGACAGTTCTGGCTTCCCAGAGCTGCTTAATTACAGTACGGGTGCTTTCCTCAGTCACAAGAATGAGTGTGAATAATAATAATAACAATAATAACATGAATAATAATAAGCAATAGCTAATAACCAAAAATTTGTCTCATAAGCAGACATTTACTTATCAACCCTTGCATCAAGAATCTGAGTTTCTACTGTAATCTCCTGTACTCTGACCAAAACTTATGCCAAACTAATAAAACATAAATTATATCAAATGATTATTTATTAGGAAACTGTTGCAGGTTTAAGACAAAATCACTTTATCATTAGGTTTATATATACAAACTCTATGCAAGAAATAGAATATATATATGTTTACATATTTCTTCTTCTAATTTTATCATTCTTGCTCATTCTGTACATGTAGAATAACTCTTTGAAATTGAACAAGCAGTACCTTAGTTGTAGAGACAAATTCCTATTCTTAGATTGACCTCAGAATAGCCAAGACAATTGCCCCACATTTTCTTGGATATTCTCAGCTCAGAGAAAATCATATTCATACATGAAGGGCCCCGAACCAGTTCTGTCAACATTAGCTCCTACCAAAAAGGAAAACCAATTGAAGCAAGAGTGGGATACAACATGGTTTTTAAATACTGCTTTCTATAAAAATGACGAAGGACTCTAGGAGATTCTAGAAGTTTCCAGGTTTGGGAAAGGAAAGATAGAAGGTGCATCTGGAATATTTTGTTATGTCAGAGAGGGAGGAAGATATCATGCTACTGGAGACATGTCAAAGAGAGAGGGAAGAGCTCCTACTAGCTATGGATTTGACAATTGCAGTGTCAAATAAAATAAGGACTGCAGTGGGTTAAAATATATCAAGTATTTTAAAAGTCTGAGTTTATAGTTAGCTAAAAGAATTTTTTAACTTTATTTATTATTATTACTTTTTAAATTAAAAAATGTTTAAATCCTTATTGATTACCACTAGAGGTTGCTAGGGTACCAACTCATTATTCTAAAAATTATTTCTAAAAGTGAAGTTGATGTAGGAGGAAGAACTGAGGATTTATACCACCTCTTCTGCATAAACTATGTTTTATGATAAACAAAGAGAATTCTACTATATTGAAGAATTCTAGCTCATAAAAAACAGAAGGAATGACAGAATCAGACACTCATCATTTTGCAACTTCTAGTTGAAATAATGTATTAAGCCAATAATAATCAATGAGTGCTACCCTTATTGAAAGGCCAATAAGGAGCCTTGAAATGGTGGACCAGGCTGACAGTATCCAACCCAATTTTAACAGCACTATAAGGGACTGACAGACATTATGTGTTTTCCTGATACAATGTAAAGGGAATACACAGCACCATTTTAAAAAAGGAATTTTATTAGAGAGAGTGTGTGAGTTGGGAAGAGGAGCAGAAAGAGAGAGAGAGAGAGAGAGAAAGTCTTAAGCAGGCTCTACTCTGGGCATGGATTCCATCACCCTGGGATCATGACCTGAGCCAAAATCAAGAGTCTGATGGTCAACCGACTGAGACACCCAGGTGCCCCAACACAGCACTACTTATAAAGATTTCTTGCCAAAAATTTAACCTAAATCTCATCTACCCCCTAAATCTAAAACCAGTTAACACAAAAATTCCAGGAGAGAGGAATACGGCACAGAGGCTCATGAAGATGCTGTCAGCCAAATTCTCCATGTGGGTAACTACAGAAGGCAAAGACCTGATACTGTGGCAAATCAATAGCAAGAAGAAATGGAGAGAGGAAGACACACGATGAATTAAGAAACTTCTATCACAACACCAAACAAATACAAACTTTGCATGTATCCCAATTTGAACAAAATAACTTTAAAAAATGCATCTTTGAGAAATTTGAACATGAGCTGAGCATTAAATAATTTTTTGAAATATTGATTTTGTTAGGTGTGACAATGGTGCTGAGGTTACAGTTTTTAAAAAACTCTTTAGATTTTAGCAGTGAAGTATTTATGAATGAGATGGGGGATCTGGATTAAAGTACCTTCTTGTTGACTATTTTCCACCAACAAGTCTTCAGTACTCTCTCCTATAGAATCATTTTCTAGCTACTAAAGAGATTTATTAAAAGAAGAAGGAGTACAGCGTTGTAAAAGGACAGGGGTTTTAAAATTTTTGCCTAAATCTTAGGTGTCACTCTGTTATTCCCTTCTTCTCTAGGCTTATCATTACAAGCTGACCTCTCTCCTTTTTTTAAAAAAATAGAATTAACATTTTCGTTTTATTTATTTCTGAGAGAGAGAGAGAGAGAGAGAGAGAGAGAGAGAGAGAACGTGAGCAGGGGAGGGTCAGAGAGAGAGGGAGACACAGACTCCGAAACAGGCTCCAGGCTCTGAGCTGGCAGTCAGCACAGAGCCCGACGTAGGGCTCAAACCCACGAACTGTGAGACCATGACCTGAACCAAAGTCGGGCGCTCAACTGACTGAGCCACCCAGGCGCCCCAAGCTGGCCTCTTTTCTGGACTGTCCTTGTAAAAGAGACCATTCGTTTCCCACAGTGGAGAGTGTCACTGCCCTTCTGAGTAACATTTTTGCCAGGGGCTGGACCACCTAACTGGGTGGAATCCCAGGGAGTTCGGACCTGAGGGCTGGTCTCCCCTGCATACTGTCCCTATCAAGGGCAGAAAGTGAGACTAAGGAAATGGAAGGAAAGAGAATCACCATGTTTAACATAGAGGCCAGGAATCTGAATAAGCTCCCTCTAAAACCAAATCCCCAGAATCCCATGTAATCAAAATGAAACAATCATCTGAATTAAGGTAAAAAATAAGGAGATATTTTCTCCTCTTTGGTTCTATACTTAGGGGTGAAGTGGAGATGTCATAATTATCTGGTAAATTGATTCCCTCTATTCCAGCAAATTGAACCATTCAGGGATCCGATGGCTTCTGAATTATCTGGACTGCTTACCCATACTAATCATGAATATTTATGAAATCTGAACCTCACTTTGTGCTCTGTAAACACAGCCTGAATTATTCAGATTGTTTGTCTATACTGTAATAAATGGAAAAATTCTCCTTGTACCTTATTTTTAGTATTTAAAAATGGGCACTATAATGTTAAGGACAAAATAAGACAAAGGCATTTGCCTCTCTTTATTATATAGCACCCTGTTGGCCACATTTGTATCTGTGAAATGATTTGTTTATGTTAAACATATAGTTTGTGTTTGAGAGTTCAACAGTGTTTAACCTATGGTGATGCTTCGAATTAGTTAAGCCTTTAAAACATTTCAGTGATTGTGTAATTCAGTCAGAGAGCCTGGCAGGAGATTAATTGGAAACATATGTGACACAGTGGCATCATAAGCGCTTCCCCCACAAGAGGCAGGGATTTATTCTGTGCTGTTCCAGAGCTACGTGGGCAGGGCAGTGGTCAGCTCCTGCCATGCAGTGAACACAGCCCGAAGGCTGGAACCCCAGAGATACGCTTCAGGTGAACATTTTACAAATGGGGCGTAATGACACATTGTTTTATAATTAAAGCAGCGGGAAGGGAAAGCTAAGTGATCTTCGTTGTTTTCTTCCAGAGCCTATGTCTGTTTGCGTACATGTGTGTGTATGCGTGCATTTGTCTTATACACACAACTTATACATACACTACACTTATAAATATATTTTTTTCTTCAGCGCAGTACCTGCAAGGTGGCTTTAGCACACCAGTGAAGTAAAACCTGTTTTATTTTGTCGGTTTGGCACAATTCTGCGGGCAGGTGAATGGCAGTCCATCTGGTGTGAGTTGTTTTATTTCCGGTTTTACTGTGCAGGGAAATGAGCCGTTTTGATGATATACATAGACAGCACCCCCACTTCCTGAGTTGCTGATGGATTATATTGCATTGTAAGTCTAAGCGAAGAAGAGGGCAAGTGGATTCTTTGGGCTATTAACAGTAGCAATGCTTAAACTCTGAGACTTGAGCTTTAAACACAGAGAGAGTAGAGTTGGGTCTACTAGAGCTGGGTTCAAATTCAAAAGCTTTGCACTCTAGACCTTTTATTATGCTGTATTTGGTGGTGTTTAGTTAGGGTATTTGTGTTACAAAATATGCATTTATATTATTTATACAAAATGGGCTTATGGGAGGAAAAACCTCTTTCATGCAGTTTGGTACATAACTTCCATAGATGGTGATCTCCGTGTGGTGTATCTCTGTCAGTCATAGATGACCTAGGCTGAAAATGGTGACCCTAATTGGCTATGAAAACAAGGGACTCTGCCAGTCACCTGGTGACAGACTTTGGAGACAGCACTGGGGGAAGATCTAACTACCCCCTCCAAACTCCAATGAACCACGTGACTATTGCAGTAATGAATGAGAAACTCCTTCAGAAAAAAAAAAAATGCCCTGAAAGTGTAGGGAAAAAATGCACTCGTGTTATTTTTTAAATTATTTATACTTACTTATTTATTTCACCCAGGTTATTTTGAATTGGAAATAAATTGTCAAAGATATCCATCCACCCCCCAAAGCATGAAAATGGTCAATAGAGTAAAACAAACAAACAACAACAAAAAAAACACCCACATGATAATATTCTCTATTCCTCTTGGTTTAGTTCTCAGCTGAAGTGGGGCCTTCATTGGAACGCCCAGTTCCCATGGCAGTGTGCTTCATCAAATCCGGACCAAGCAAATTCAACAGTGGTGCACTCCGGGATGTGGACACGTTTGGTGAAGGAACTCTCTCCCAGCTGCCTTGGGAGAGAGCGCATTCCATCTGAATGGAGCACACGGCCTCTGTGGAGGCTGAGGCAGACGACTCCCTCAGCCAGAGATGACACAATCTACCGGAGACGGGGGGTGGGGGGGGGGGGGGTATTCCTTCAAGGCTGCAGGTGTGAGATGGGCATGCCTGCCGCGGCAGGTTGTGTTGAGAGCGGCCTTGTGGCTTACAGATGGTTCCTTTCTCTGTGTTCTCACGTGGTCGACAAAGAGCAAGCTCTGGTCTTCTCCTCTTACAGAGACTCGAATACACAGTGAGGCCCTCACTCTCATGACCTGACTTAAACCTAATTACTTCTCAAGGACCTTCACACTTCAAAGACCATCACAATGGCGCAAGAGCATCAACATAAGGATATGGGGGGCACACAAATACTCTGTCCATCGCACTCATCTGAACAGCACGATTGAAGAAAGCCCTGGGACAAGGTATGTGGGAAGGACTTGAAGCTTCCACACCCTCTTCGAGGATGCTTCTCTGCCCAAAATCTCCATATGTTCCCCAACCCGACAACTCTCTATATTCCATCTTTTGAGGGTTTTGTGGAAACCTCATTTATAGGCATGACTGAGAAAATCATTGGTCATTGGCAACTGATTCAACTTCCAGGTTCTCTCCTCTCTCCCTAGGTCAGGGGGTGGGATTGAAAGTCACTGCCTCCAAGCAATCTGTCCTGAAGGCTCCAAAAGTTACTCATTAACATCATAGAAATTCCAGGAGTTTTAGAAGCTCTGTGCAAGAAATAAGGACAAAGACCAAATTTATATTTGTTTTTAAACTTTTTAATGATTATTTATTTGGGGGGGAGGGGCAGAAAAAGGGAGACAGAGGATCCAAGGCAGGCTCTGCACAGAGATGGATGTAGGGCCCAAACTCACAAACTCCTTGAGATCTTGACCTGACCTGAAATCAGGAGTTGGCCTCTTAACCAACTGAGAACCCCAGGCGCTTCTATATTTCTTATTGCAAATCACAACATCACAATGAGGGTGAGATGGCTGAGATGTGAGGCCTGAGGCACAGCAGGACAATCTGTCATTTTTTTAATTTATTTTTTAATGTTTTTATTTATTTTTGAGACAGAGAGAGACAGAGTATGAGGGGGAAAGGGGCAGAGAGAAAGACATAGAATCTGAAGCTGGCTCCAGGCTCTGAGTAGAGTCCGATGCGGTGCTCAAACCCACAGAATCCACAGACTGTGAGATCATGACCTGAGCTGAAGTCTGATGCTTAACTGACTGAGCCACCCAGGCGCCCCCAGGACATTCTGTGTTAAGCACTGGGTCCACATGGCTCTCCATGAAACCATGCAGGACCTCAGTTTTGTAAGAGGTGGTTTCTTTCTCTTTGGGAGTACAGCCTGAGGACATCAGTTTTAGAAAAATTCACTTATACCTCTCCCCAAACTTGTTCATGATTTACGAGATTTTTAAATTATTCCTAGACTCAAGTTATTTATATTTGAAGAACTGTACATGCCTATTAGTAAATGTGATAACCCTGTATGTTTTTCTTTCCCCTTCATATTGTTCTTGCCAGATTTCAGTGTGAAGACCTTGCTGGTGTTTTATATAACTTGTAGTTTACCCCCTCCCCCACTTATTGGCAGTTTCCTTTGCCAGAGGTCAACCACCCTCCAGAAACAGAGGATCCTCCTTCTGATGAATCCGCAGGTCAATAATAGCCTACTGCTACCTATGTCCCAGTGCTGGCTCCTTCACTTCACTTCACCCCATCATCATCATCTTACATCATCACCATCACTGGAAGAAGGATCAGCTAGTACAAGATTCTTTGAGAGAGAGAAAAAGACCACATTCGTATAACTTTTATTGCAGTACATTGTTATAGTTCTATTTTATTGTCATCGTTGTTAATTTCTTACTGTGCCTACTTAATAAATCAAGCTTCATCATAAGTATGTATGTGTAGAAAAAAACATAGTATGGACATGGTTTAGTACTAACCTCAGTTTCAGACATTCACTGGGAGTCTTGGAATGTAGCGCCCACAGATTAGGGGAATTACTGTATTTGAAACAGTTGTTATAAATTAAAATTATTTGTTCCTTGACTATTTGATAATATTCTTTTGTTTTTTGGAGCACCTGGATGTCTCATCCGGTTAAGCATCTGAATCTTGGTTTTGGCTCAGATCATGATCTCATGGTTCCTGGGTTTGTGAATTCGAACTCTTGTTGGGCTCCTCCCTGCTTGGGGGTTCTCTCCCTCTCTCTCTGCTCCTCCCCCGCTCAGGTGCATGCATTTTCTCTCAGAATAAATAAACGTAAAAAAATAAAATGTTCACTTGTTTCTTTTATTATGTCATCATGAAAAAAATTAACCACTCATGCAGTTCCTTTAGTACTATAGAATTATTATTTTTTAAATTTTCTTAATGTTTATTTTTCAGAGAGAGAGACAGAGCATGAGCAGGGGAGAGGCAGAGAGAGAGGGAGACACCGAATCCAAACCAGGCTCCAGGCTCTGAGCCATCAGCACAGAGCAGCAAACCCGGCTCATAGTCACAAACCACAAGATCATGACCTGAGCCGAAGTCAGATGCTCAACTGACTGAGCCACCCAGGTGCTCCAGGACTTATAGAATTATTTAAAGTCTTGTTTCTTCTCATGGAAGCTTTGGTAAGTAAGTTTTTTAAACATGTGTCAATTTCTTCTGAGTTTAAAACGTGTTAGGAAGAAATTATCGTTACTATCCCTCTGTTTTAAACAACTTAAGTGACATTCAAGAATTCCTAAAATTGTTGGTTTGTGCCTTTCTTCTTTTCTTGTTTAGTCGTGTCAATGGTTTGCCCATACTGTTAATTTTATCTGTGAACTTTATTTGGCTTAGTTGAGCCTCGCTGTTGTATATCTACTTATGTTTCAATGATTTTCACTATCTTCTTTATTTCTTTTCTTCTCTGTTTAGTTTTATTAGTAGCTTTTCCCTAACTTTAAAAACTGGATATTTAGCTCATTAAATTCCACTTTTTATTTTCTAATGTAAACATTGAAGACTATAGATGTAACTCAAAAACCACTTTTGCTGCATTTAACAGTTTTGATATGTCACAATTTTATCTAAGTTATATTTATGGGCATTAAGTGGTTTGTAACTTTCCTAATTAGTTTTTTAATACCTTCAAGGTCTGTATAATGTCCCTTCTTTCACTCCTGGTATTAGTGATTTGCATCTCCTCTCTTTTATTTTCTTTAAAGTCTCTATCAGTTTCTTCAAAGGTTTGTTAAATTTGCATTTTTGGTTTTCTATTTCTTTTATTTTTGATCTCACCTTAATTTTTTAAAATACAATTTATTGTCAAATTGACTAACATACAATGTGTAAAGTGTGCTCTTGGTTTTTGGGGTAGATTCCTGTGACTCATCGCTTACATACAATACCTAGTGCTCATCCCAACCAGTGCCTTCCTCAGTGCCCGTCACCTTAATTTTTTACTACTGCTTGTTATTGAGCTAATTTGCCAGTTTGTTAACATATTCTAGAACAGGTAGTATACATTTTACCTATTCATTTGGGCTGTTTCCACCCGAGTTAGTAAAGATATCTAGCCAAGCCTAGTACCTTTACTCAGGTTTTGAAAAGAAACCAAAGGATCTTCTTTAGGAGAAAGAGTAATAGCTTTAAGAAGGAAGTTTTGATTTTCTAATAAAATCTGAAATAATGAAAAAGAAAATGAAAAGAAAGAAAGCAGGGACCTGATCTAACAAACGACCTTGGAGAAGGCAGAAGGCAGGAATATGAGGACCAGACAACCCAACGCTGAAATTTTACGGACTCTTCTAGACCCGTGGGAAAGGAGTAGAGAACATTAGATGACAACGTTCATCTGGCCTTACCACTGCCCCTGCTGAGGTCAGTGCTTCGGGCCTGCCGGGGGTTGGGGGGTGGTGAGTAAAGCCGGTACTTCAGTTTTACTGCTGCAAGAAATTAGATGAGGGGAGAAACAAAACTTATTTTGCTATTGTAATATTGCATATTCTCAAGCCCTGGAAAATGGTCTGAGAAGGCTAAGGATTGGGAAAAGAGAACATAGAAGGAGGTCACAATGTTTCCAATGGGTCCCTGAGTGTCAAGGCTCAGAAAGCTACTATGCAGGTACTCGAAGTGCGGGAAACCATAATGTTCTATTGGAGATCATTCCAGAGAGGAGTCTGAGTCTGGGATAGCCAGAAGTGTAAGGCTGTACATGTGATCCCAAGAATGGTTCATTAGAAAGCCTTCTCTCCTAAGAGAGTGATGACGTCTCAGAGAATTTGAAAGAACACCACGATCCTAAGACCGAAGTCCTTCTAAGTCTTTAGACTAGGCCCTTCCCACATACAAGTCAGAACAGAAGCCCTGAGCTTTCCCTACTGATTGGCCTACAACCAAAAACAATTTCCAGTTCGATAGCAAAAAATAAGTATATTTTTGATATATTTTTTAAAAAATCACAATGACAGTCTCTTACACACTTTTCTATTGCCAAAGCAATTTTGACTATCTTTTTCAATATGGAAATCAGTCTATAATTTTGTTTCTGTGTTAGAAACTTTATATTTATTTATAATATGGATAAATATAGATATNACAGAATGGCTAATCTTTATGATGAAACTTCAAACTCATAGTTCACGTCTCACTTCATCTAGGTAAAAGCTACATTGGCTTTATGGTATGATATGTTGTAAGTACCCCCATGCCCTTTTTAAAATCAGATACAATTTCTTATAGACTGTTTAAAAATATAGATATTTCAACTTGTAATTTTAAAATATAAGGTCATTTTATTTTATTTTATTTTATTTTTTATTTATTTCTAGGAGAGAGAGAGAGACAGACAGCGTGAGCAGGGGAGGGTCAGAGAGAGAGGGAGTGACAGACTCTGAAACAGGCTCCAGGCTCTGAGCTGGCAGTCAGCACAGAGCCCGACGCGGGGCTCGAACCCACGAACCGCGAGATCATGACCTAAGTGAAAGTCGGACGCTTAACCGACTAAGCCACCCAGGCGAATTTTAAAACAATATAAATGGTTCCTTAAAAAGTTATTTTTAACTAAATCTTTAAAATTTTAATTTAAAAATCACAAGAAAATAAAACTCTTAACATATTATGTATTCCACTAGTTTTAAAAATTATGGTCTGACTTAGCTGAGGAACGAGTGTTTCTTATTTAAAACATAGCCTTAAAAATAGCAAGCCATTTTTATGGATCTCTTTAAAAGCAACTTTATCGGAGGGGAGGGGCAAGATGGCGGAGAAGGAAGGAGCTCCGTACTTGCACTCGCGCCCATACATCACACNCAACTTTATCAAAGACACCTCCTATCTTCCAGTTCTGTGTGGTGGGTGGAGGTCATAAATATATTTGAAAATAAATAAATAGATCAGACATTGATTACACAGGTCACCAAATCTGGTTGTAATGTAAATAGGAATCTTATAGGAAACTTCACCACATCTTAAATAACCCCACAGAGAAGTCTTTTGGGTTTGAGTTTTTGGACTGGCCTGGGGTCAGGCAGGAGGAACCCCCATGGGGTGTGCTCAGAGGCAGACATAGTTATAGAAGAGATCTTCTTGGCTACTCAGTGTATGTAGACAGAAGCAAAGACCTCCTCATCATTACAGGCCTTCCACTCTCCGCAGGGACTTCCTGCAGGGACCACGAACACACTTCTGAAAAATTCCCAACAGTTTATTTGTCAGATATTTTATTCAAATTGCTTCCTTCTCCTTGCAGAGTACGCAAAAGAACAGCAATATCCCGTCCCCTCTGTACCTCCTAACTGCTGTTTCAAGGGATAACGAGCAAATTTAGATCTTCATTACAATGTTAGTTTGTACAGCATACCCTATTTATTTTCTCCACCTTGCTATTGTAATCACCAGAACAAGAAGACTGACTCTGGATAAAAGTATTTATTTGGAGCCGGTGTTGCAAAAATATTCATATGTTGAAATGGTAGGAAATTTCAGGAACAGGCACTGTTCAGGAGGAAGAAAAGCTCATTATGTCTCAGCCACACAGAGCATCTATGATTATCCATGCTCGGATAGCATCTGAAAGAAGGAGATTTTTAATTATATCTTTTCTCCTTCAATGCTTTCAAACAGGCAACAATTATCTCAGATATTCTCCTCTCTTTTTGGAGCTGGAATTTGTTTCAAATATCCCCTTCCTCTGACCTCAGTAGAAATCTTATTGATACAGGGGCGCCTGGGTGTCTCAGTAGGTTAAGCGTCCAACTTCAGCTCAGGTCATGATCTTATGGTTCATGGGTTCAAGCCCTGCGTTGGGCTCTGTGCTGACAGCTACCTCAGAGCCTGGAGCCTGCTTCAGATTCTGTATCTCTCTCACATTCTCCTGCTCATGCTGTCTCTCTCTCTCTCTCTCTCTCTCTCACTCTCTCTCCCTCAGAAATAAATAAAAACATTAAAAAAAAGAAATCTTATTGATACAGTACATAGTAAATATTTAAGATATACTCTAACAGAATTAAGGAAAGAGGAAGTAAGGAGAACATGAGACCTGAAATACTTGTGGTTTAATTTGAATCTCATTAAGAAATGTTGGTTCTGAGGATCTAATGTACAGCATGGTTATTATAGTTAATAATACAGTATTGTATACTTGAAAGTTGCTAGGAGTAGACCTTAAGCATTCTTACCACACACACACATACACACACACACACACACACACACACACAGAGTTCACTATATGAAGCAATAGATGTGTTTATTACCTTGATCTTGCTAATCATTCCATCATGTAAATGTGTATCAAATCACCATGTTATATACTTTAAATGTTTGTTTGTTTGTTTGTTTGTTCTGAGAGACAGAAAATGTGTGAGTAGCGGAAGGGAGGAGAGAGAGAGAAACAGAGACAGAGACACAGAAAGAGAGAGAAACCCAAAGAGGCTCTGCACTGTCAGCACACAGTCTGAAATGGGGCTCGAACTCGGAAACTGTAAGATCATTACCTGAGCTGAAACTAAGAGTCGGTCACTCAACCGACTGAGCCACGAGGCTCCCCATACTTTATATATATAAAATTATATTTGTTAATTATCCATCAATAAATTCATAAAAGTTGGTAAGCATTTATTGAAAGAATGAAAACGTTCTGAGATAATAGCAATCACATTAACAATATAAATCTCTACAGCACTTTATAGTTTACAACACAGTTTCAAATTATGAAACATTGGGAAGCATCTTTTTTAGCAGATCAGGAAAGGTCCTGTAATTCTTGAAAATGGAGTCAAATTTATAATTCAAGGAGAGATTTGGGGATTTGGAGGAATAGAATGCCACCAGAAGCAATGTCTTGTTTAATGTTGTCATTCTACAATATAATTGGCCCTTCCTCCCTTTTCCTCAGCTTAAACTTAGATGGAAGTATCTTTTTAGTTTTTTCCTCTGGCTTCTTTCTTTAGTAATGTATATACATTCCCAGTTTCCTTATGCTCTTGACAGCTAAATCTATATGCTCAGCCTAAATATGTCTCATTCACACACATATTTACTAATATTTACAAATATTTGCTAATATTTGGGTATGGACCTAATGGTGGATATGAAAAGTAGAATGAAATCACTCATTCAAAAAAAGTTCTAGAAGAAAATTTTCTTTTTTTTTTACTGTTTTATTCTTTTTTTTTTTTTTACAAATAGTTTATTGTCAAATTAGTTTCCACATAACACCCAGTGCTCATCCCCACAAGTACCCTCCTCTATGCCCATTCCCCCTTCCCCCCCCATCCNGAAGAAAAGTTTCTTGACCTAAAGATAGACATGAGAAGTCATGTTGCTGGGACCTTCCGATTGATGAAGGGAAGGATTGAACAAAGGGCACAACTAGTCGTCTGGGCTGTCAGGATTACAAGGATGATCATAACCTCCTAAATCTTCCAGAGAGATAAGTAACCAACAGAGGAATAAAGATCAAGTTGACTTAAAATTCCTTATCAATAATACTTGAGGGGTGTCTGGGTGGCTGAGTTGGTTAAGTGTTCAACTTCAGCTCAGGTCATGATCTCACTGCTCCATGAGTTCGAGCTGCATCAGGCTCTGTGCTGACAGCTCAGAGCCTGAAGCCTGCTTCAGATTCTGTGTGTGTCTCTCTCTCTTTACCCCTCCCCCACTCACACTCTGTCTCTCTTTCTCTCTCTCTCTCTCTTAAAAATAAACATTAAAATTTTTTTAATCTTCAAAAATTTTTAAAACTAATAGTTGAGAATGGAAAATAAAGTCAATGAGTCTAAATTTCTACAGAAATATACTTTTGATCCAAGGCAAAATAATGACTTCTAAAGATGTTCACAACCTAATCCCCCAAACCTATGAATATGTTATCTCATATGGCAAAAAAGACTTCGCAGATGTGATTAAGTTTTTTGACCTTGAGTTGGTGAGATTATCCTGGAATATCTACATGGGCTTTACATTTTTAGGAAGACCTTTTCTGGTTAAGTCATCGAGAGATGAGACAAGAGGGGAAGGGCCAGAGAAGTGTGGCATGAGTATTGCTGGCTTTGAAGATGGCGACAGGGGGCTGAGAGCCAAGGAAGGCCAGGATCTGTAGAAACCGGGAACAGCCCTCAGTTTAAAAATGGCAAGAAAATAGGGACCTTGATCCTGTAAGCATGAGGAACTGAATCCTGTCAACAACCTGAATAAGCAGTAAACAGATGCTTCCACAGAGCCTCCAGAAAGGAGCTCAGCCCTGCTGACACTTTGACTTTAGTCCAGTGAGACCTGTATGGACCTCTGACCTACAGAATTGCGAGATAAGTCATTTCTGTCATTTTAGAACAAGGTTGCTCATTTGCTGCAGTCACAAATTAGTACAAAAGTTGTACTATGTCCGAAGTGTCAGTCAGTGTGAAGTAAAGTGTTTTCAAGCATATTCAGAATTAAACTATTTACTGTCTGAGTACAGTTTCTAATATATTCACTTGATAGTTACTTCAGGAAAAAAAATTAGAAAAAAACAAATCACAAGATTTGAAAACCAGCTGGTGGAACCTACTCAGCAGATGTAAACAATAAAATCCCGGGATGACAGCTATGAATCAAGCTTGGAAAGCCTTTATCAGTCCACATGAAAATATTGACAGTGACTTCCAAGAAAATGTTAAGGCAAATATGGTGCATTTCTTACAAAAAAGAATGAAGAACAACGGAAAGATTCTAGCAGAAGTGTAAAGAAATTATATAGCTTTTCCCATAAAAAATATGAGAGGTGATTAGAATCTACAAGAAGAAAATACTCCACAGGAGAAGCCATAGTCTATATTAGAAGAAAACTCAAATGTGGTACCATGTTGAGCAATTTACAGTGTGTAAGGAAATCCATTTCCCTGTGTTGATGGGATCCTTTCCTTTAGATGCTGATGGTGAATTGTAGAGAGATCCTTCCCACCACTTGGCTTTCAAGTGAACACTATCTAATATAATCTTGATAACATAAATATCTATAATTGGCTTTTAGCTTTTAGAATCAGCTATAGACCAGGTGGACTTAAGTATGACCCCAGAATAGCATTTAAACGTTATCCATCTTGACAATATAAGGCAAATATATATCTGACAAAACTAAGATATAAGAATGTAGGTGGGGGAAGAGGAAGAAGGGGGGTGGTTGGTGATATCCCTCATCCTACATACTGAGGAGGGTATGACCAGTAAATACGAATGAATGCATAAATGTAATAGAATATGGCAGAAGAGAAATAAGGACAGAAATAAACAGTTATATCTGAAAAATGGGACCAAAATAGGGGAAAATGAGAAGTTTTTTGTTGTTGTTGACAACTTCAGCATCGTTTATTATTATTTTATTTAATCAATTAATTAATTAATTAATTAATTTTGTTTTGTGTGTATACCACCTGCATGTCTTATAAACCTATTTCATCACTAAGGACTCAGCTCAAGTTCATCTCCTGTGTGAAGCCTCTCTCACCTTCCAGAAAAAATATTCTCACTTCTCTACTCCCTTTGCACTGAGTGCTCTTATAATTGGATTTACCACCTTCTGAAAGTTATTTACATAAGTCTTCCCTATAAACTCTAAGTTAGTGGAAGGTGCTTGTATATTTTTTCACTCCAATACTTAGGTCATACCCTGCACATAATAGTCCTCCTTCCTTCCTTTCGTCTCTTCTTCCTTCTTCTTTCTTACTTTCCTCTCTCTCTCTTTTTTTTCTTTCAAATAAATAAATATCATTGAATGAATAGAAGCCCCAATGTTCTTGTCACTTGCACAACTGGACCCCCCCAAGGCATATACAATAGGGAACACAGTACATTCAGGACTTGTTTTTTGTTGTTGTTGTTGTTGTTTTAAATCAGGGAGTGTTTTAATTTAGTAGTTTTATATTTAATCTGAAAATCTTCAACTTCGAAGATACTTCCAGCAAGTCAGGTCACCAGCCTCATATTTTATTTCCACATTTCAGAGTTTCATTCACATACAGATCTGCATGTCTCATTTTCAAATGACCCTAAATATCCATTAGTAAACCTCTTGTGTTTTATATTGACTAAGAAATCCATTTTAACAAAGCAAATCCACTTACAGTCCTAGAACACTTACTGGGAGTATGTTGATCTGAAAGAAGACTATTTGGATCTGAAATTGCCCTTAGCTATATTTACTTTGTGCTTCAGTGTACAAATAGTAAATTATCAAATGGCTGAAAAAACTTGGTGTTGACCTAACACACCAGAGCATACTATGTGCTTTCTACTTCCTGGAAAGTTAATCGATAAAGTTTTTAAGCAAAATATCAAATCAAATCACAAGGAGTAACTGCACAATGATGCTCTCATCTACCTTTGCAGTATGTCAAACACAAGAGAACAGTAGAGAAAGAAGTATTTCCTTTCTAGGCCCAACAGATCAAAAGAGTTCTCGAGACTGATTGGGGGACTGGTAACCAACCCACTAGAAGGTGTACTTTTGAGGTTTCCGTCTCATTCAGAGATTAAAATACAGTCCCTCAGAGAAGACTCTGACATGACATCACCTGATGTGCCACTTCTCGTGAAGATCATCTCTGAATAGAAGAGGTCCCAAGGCACAATCGGTCTCTTGGCATCGGGCTGAGACTTTTCATTCATTGAATTTTTCCTTTACACCATCTGATATTGGAGGCAAATTGTATATTTGACTGGAAATAACTCTTTTTTGAGAGCATCATTGATTTAATGAAGACACACTTGCAAGTGTTCTACAGCACAGCTGAAATTTCACTTACCTTTTAGCTTCAGGCCATTGGTGTAAGTCCAAGTTGACAATTTCAGCTTGTTAAGTCCCTGGTGGATGGCCATCCACAACATAAACTCATTGTGCATAATCTTGTGATTTCGGCAATCCGTGCATTGGAGGAACCTGGAAAGGATACTAACACAGAATACATTACTCGGAACAAAAGGCACACGGGTGAATGAGAAGGATGTAAAACTCCTAAGAGAAGAACAAAAAAACATAATAAATCTGGTCTCTTTCTCACATTTACAATACTTCCCTTTCAATATTGACAAATTTTCAATGAAAAGAAAGAAGAAAACTACTTTGATTCTAGTTTCACACCGTAAATATTTACCGAAAAATGGTTATGAGAGAACGACTACAAAGAGTCTACATATTGAATACATTCTTTATTATAAGTCCACTGATGGAAAAATCTGTATACATAAAGTATTATTTTTATATTAATAAACTTTGCCAACAAAGTATACAAACATCACATAAAACCATACAAGCAAACTAAATTATAGATAGGAGGAATTATAAATTTAACTACAAATGCAATTGCAAAATCAACAAAATGCTTAAAGTAGAAGAATAAGCGTGTTTTGAATAAATTTATCCCAGATTTATCAATAAATACACGTCATATTTTTCAGAATTAAAGAAAATAATGAATGTTCTGTTTTAAAAACTAGAAGTCTAATTAAAATAGAAGATTGAAAATTATTTTATTCTTTAGCAAAATATGTTCGTTTAATTTTTTTAATGTTTACTTATTTTTGAGAGAGAAAGAGAGAGTGTGAGTGGGGGAGGCACAGAGAGAGAAAGAGGCAGACACAGAATCTGAAGCTGGATCCAGGCTCTGAGCTGTCAGCACAGAGCCTGATGTAGGGCTCAAATCCACCAGCCATGATATCATGACCTGAGCTGAAGTTGGCCGCTTAACCGACTGACCCCCTGAGGTGTCCCTCTTTAGCAAAATATTTAATGGAGAGTCAACCAGCATTTTTTATAAATTTGCTATATTTGCTATTTTAAAAATCTAGAAGTCTCATTTAAAAATGAAATTAATGATTTTTATTCTTTAGCAAAATATTTACTGGAGAACAAACCAACATCCCATCTCAAGTAATTATTAAGTCTAGGTCAGTCCTTTCATACAGGACAGCTCCTGGCTTTGATGACAAGAAATAGCTGTTATCAATTGTCAGAGACATTGCTGAAATATAACTTCTTCTCATACCATGCACAGAGATTTGACTGAGAAATAAAGTGGAAACAATAGTAAGGTGAAGCAACTTATCTCCAAATACAAGCTCTCTGACATTTGAGTTGAAGCAAATCACTCAGTTCCGACTGGGTCTCACTCTCATTATCAATAATCTATAAGTTTATACAACGTAATGGAAATGAAAAGAGCTGAGGCAAAATCTGTATCCTATAAATGGCAGAGAGGTTCACTGGGGCTCATGCTCTCCTGCACCCAGTAGGAATATACTCTTTCCCAGATGTTTTCTCCTTCCTTCCTCTGCTTCTACCTCAGATTATCCTCTGTAACTCTGGTCCAGGCATACAGCTTTACTTGCAGAATGATCCAACAGGACAACCCAAAATGGAAGATCATCCTCTCTTATCATTGGACAAATCTAGGAGACTAAGAAACAAGTACAATCTCTCCAATCTTTTACTTAATTCCCCTTATATCAATATTTCTTCCATCTATTTATCATTCTCCTTGACAGAGGAGATAAAACAAGAAATAGGACAAATTAACAATGAATTTACTGCTCTCTTTTTTAGGAGGTGCCTTTTCTAGGGTCACCATTATGAAGTATATGATCTTCTCCTTTAAGCCTGGTTCATCATTCTCCATTTGGCAAGGGCCTCCAAAGATAATGCTCCAAGCCTTCATTCTTAGGCCATTTCTTCCTATACCTCCCCAATTGATTGAGTCATTCTGTGCTGATTGACAAAATATCTGGAAGAGCCTTCCAACCTTCTATCCCTTATGAACAATTTATTATTTATTTTAGTTCCTCCAAAACCTGAAGAGATTGGTACCAATTAGAGATCTCAAAACATGTTTTTGAAAGTAATACTGAATAATGAACAGTTAATATGGATTCTTTGAATTAATGAATGCTTAACACTCAATACAGCTTCCTTACAAGAAGCAAAATAATGATTTTTCTTTTATGGCTGATAACTAGTAACTGAGAAAACACTAACTGAAGACATTCAGATAAACTGTCTCTATGTCTCAGTATACTATATGGTCTGTGAAGCCAGCCACCATGTCTACTTTGCTCACCAGGAAAACTCTAGTATCCATGAAAGTGCTTGGAACAATAATATAAGTGTTCAATAATGACTAATTGCAATTAATTGCAATATCAAATGAGAGTTTTTATAACCTTAAGTGTGATGTACGCATTTAGTAATAAGTTTTAGAAATACATACATAGACCAGGAAAAATGATCAACTTAATTTAGCTTTAAGCACTAAAGGTGCTAAAGTTTCTTTACTACGGGTGCCTGGGTGGCGCCTGGGTGGCTCAGTCGGTTGAGCATCCGACTTTGGCTCAGGTCATGATCTCACGGTTCATGGGTTCAAGCCCCACATCGGGCTCTGTGTTGACAGCTCAGAGCCTGGAGCCTGTCTTCAGGTTCTGTGTCTCCCTCTCTCTCTGACCCTCCCCTGCTCACGCTGTCTCTATCTCTCTCTCAAAAATAAATAAAACATTTAAAATTTTTTAAAAAAATAAATAAAGTTTCTTTACTAAAAGAGAAAGGTACTGTGATGGTCACAGTTTGACATGTCAACTTGGATAGGCTATAGGTACCAAACCATTCAGTCAAATCTTAATCCAGGTGTTATTCTGAAAGTATGGGTAAATATGATTAGCACTTGCAATTAAAGTTGAATTTGGATAAAGAGATTATCTTTAAAAATCTAGGCAGGACTGACCCAATCATTGGAAGGCCTTAAGAACAGAATTGAGATTTTTAGCTCCTGCCTAAGAGTTTCCAGTCTTCCCTTCCAGATGGCTTAATCTATGGATTTTAGACTTGCCTATTCGCAACTCTGGAAGCCAATTCTTTGCAATATATCTCTTTACATATATCTCCAATTGGCTTTGTTCCTTTGGTGGAAACTTCATGGCTACAGATCCTTTTTCTATTGATTTTGACAAATTTTGTTACATTGGAATTTCAATCACTAACCCCTCAGTCTTTCTGTTTTTAACTGAAAGCATTACTTTTTCTTTTCCTTCCTCTCATCTCATGGAGGAAGCTTTTTAATGAATCTTCCAGTTAATAGAACACTTAGACCCTTTTTCAAAAACCCTTTGCTAGCCTGTGGTTGTGTCTGTATGTGTGAATATATTCCCTCTTTCTCTTCCTTGTTGGAAAGAGGAGAGTAAAGATAACCTTAATGGTTACTATCCACACAATTTTTACTAAAGAATTAAGTAACTCCAATATTTTCAGAAGGCATCACATTTGATGAGTAAGCTCCTATTATAGTATTCTCTTAATTTTTACAGCCCCTTGTGCTACTGCTATGAAGAAGCTTTGATTTTTATCATTTACTCATCTTTGTTGTATCTTCAGTAGATTTCAGAGAACTTGCTTTTTATGGCAGAGTTATTATCCTAGCGTTATGTTGACACTGCTGAATGGCCATTTAAGTGACAGCTGTGGTTTTAGGCATTTTCAGGAGAGGAATTCTTAATGTCTCTCAATCTGACTATAAAACCCCAAGAAGAGCTAAGCATCAAGGTGAGCCAGGCTCAGAAAATCTCTTTCCTAGGAAAAACCTCTTTCTTCTATAGAATTCACAGATTTTCTTTTAACATCCAACCTAGGTACAATTACCAGACGTGAGTAAGCATTCAAACCAGTAATAATAATAAACACGTCAAAACGTGGTTTAATTTATTTTAATTCATCACTACATAGAGCCTGAAGACTTATTTACTCTATAATTGTTATCTTCACTGATCAGAAGTTATGATTATTTACACTACTGTTTTGCTTAGTTTCCTTTGCTTTCTAAATAAGTTTGTTTTTGCTATAGGGGGTCATTCAATATTTATTAAGTATGTTAAAATTTGAAGTAACTCATCACTTTATAAAGTCTGGTGGGAGAACCGCGGTAAACCTATTGAACATTATAGTGATTTATCATATTTGATAAGTGCCTGAAAACAATACAATCTAGTAGTCCAATTGTTGAAATGGTGAACACCATGGAGAGCAACCCATTAAGCACAAATTGGACAGATTTTACTTTCCAATCCCTGCTTGATTGGACAGGGGTTATTTGAATTTATACAACTTTCATATTTATCTCTCTAAAAGAGAAATCTACTGTACCACTTTCCTATTTAAAAGACTTTATTATTATTTTCTGCAGAAATACCCAAATTTTAGTCTGAGAGATATTCCACATCAGATTGGATGACACCAAGGATGTTAGACCAAACTAAAAGTTTTGAGATTTAAAATGATGAGAAAAAGAAAAGAAAACCATTGAACATGGTCAGATGGATTTTTAATAACAGATCTCCTCAGAGTTTAACATGATAATATTCATGCACATCTCTAGGATGGGGTTTGGGTTGGGAAGTTTCTTCCAACTATTTAACCGCAGATTTTTATTTCTTTTTTTTTTAAGTGTTTTATTTATTTCTAGGAGAGAGAGACAGCGTGAGCAGAGGAGGGTCAGAGAGAGAGGGAGTCACAGACTGAAACAGGCTCCAGGCTCCGAGCTGGCAGTCAGCACAGAGCCCGACGCGGGGCTCGAACCCACGAACCGCGAGATCATGACCTAAGCGAAAGTCGGAAAGTCGGACACTTAACCGACTAAGCCACCCAGGCGCCCCAGCAGATTTTTATTTCTAACAGGGTGTGGTGTGCAGAGGAGCGTTTTGAGAAATGTTGATCTGTAGGAATCAAATCCATAGTTTCTTGTCAGCATTCAAAGTCTGTTAGTTTTCTTCCAAATTAACTTCAGTTACTTCCTATGGATTCTCTACCGGAGCAGATTGGCCAACTCGTGTCTCCTCAAACTCAGCTCATGGACTGCCAGCTCCTAGTCTTGGAAAGGGTTTATGCATAGCATACAAGGCTTCTCTTTTCTCTACTTGCCAAATGCTAACCATCTTTCAAAACCTAACCACTTTCTGACTTCCTCTAGTGATTGTGATACTTACGACTTTTAAATTTCAATCATATCTTGCTTTTTATTATTTTTTCACTTGAATGTGTGTGAACATTTTTCTGGTAAGATGGTATGTTCTTTTATATGAAAGATCACATGCTTTATATTTTCTTTGATGTGCTACCTAAATTTGATGCACCATTTTATGAATATAGCCATCATTTAGTTTGTTCATAAATGACTAGATGAATATTTGAGTATCATCAATACTCCTCACAGTTAGGAAGACATAAACCCATTCTCTAGAGATGGCAGACATATCTAAGCGCCCCAGACATGTTCTTACTTTGAATAAAAACTTTAGATTTGCTTTCTACTCAAAAAGTATCTGATTATTCCTTACTACATTGTTTAGACTATTTCCTATTTCTGAGAGAATTGAAAATAGAATAACAAAGGTGAATTTGAAGATGCTGAGGAATAAATAAGTGTAAAACCATAAATTTCAACATGAAAAAACAGAAAAACATATTTATCCTTTCATATACAATCTAATTCACACTGGGTTTCAAACGGTTTTCACTCCTCTTCACTCTCATAAAATAGTTTCTCAAAATAGAAAATCTACCAGTACAATGGAATTGACATGGACTTAGGAAGCATTTGTTCATTCTTTCCAAATAATTGAAAGCAGCCACTGAAGTAATAGAATAAAATCCTTCTTGGCTGAAAGATTATATGGTAAGTAAATTGGTAAAAATAAATAATAGTGTAGATTGGTATAAAAGGAAACATTGAACTAATGTCAGGAGCTAAGTGTTATAAAAATGTCTCCTTCTTCTAATCCAGCTCAGTGACCTCTGGCAAGCATGAAGTCCCTTGAAGACCACTGAAGAGACCTTTATGAGCCTCCCAATTTTTTTCTGGTGCTAAAACTCTATGACTTAATGCACAAAAGGATTTCTTGCTTCTATTAAAGTAGAGAGAACATTCATTTACATTTTCAAAAATGACCATATTGTCATTAAAAGACAAGGAAACAATGTTTTCAATCTGATTATAGCATGTGGCCACTAGTGGATAAAATGGGCACATGGTATGGTAAATCACTCCTTTTACCAGCCCTCAGGCCATACTTACATGTGGTAACCCAATGGTAGCCTTTTGCACTTTTGGCTGAATGGATACAGAGAAGGAGAGCAGTGTCATATTTCACAAAATACCCAAATGAATTTGAGGAGTTTAAGTATCACTAGCTACATTCCTATTAATCCTAATTAGTGTTGTTTAGAATTTCACCATTCTTAAGCATTTTACATTGATACAAATGAATTGTGGCTTTTTTTAATTTTTAAAATAAACCTTTCATATATGTTTTTAAAAATCAGCCTGTAGTGTGATCTCAAAGATCAAGGCAAAACCCCACACTCCCCCCTAGTGATCAAAGTTTGATGACCTCCAAATAACAGAAAACACAATAAGTGGACTTTAGATCACAAGAACAAAAAAATGCCCAGAAGCTACACCAGTCACTGCTGGTGTTCTTTACTTAGGATCCTTTTTATGATAGAAGAAAAAAGCACAGGCTGTCAAGAGGCAGCAACTTCCAATTCCTTGGTCTGAAGCCTCAGTCTGAGTAACCAAACAAATAGGTTATATATATACTCATGAGAAAAGATATAAAACCACAGAGGGTGGGGCAAGCCTCAAGGAATAAGATTTGAAGACGAAAATAAAACAACAGGTCACAAGCAGAAAGTCTAACTTGAAATTAATAATCATGTAGCTTGCACAGTCCAGCTGTACTAAAAATAACTTCCGAGTCCCTGGTAAAGAGTTTCTTTAACTATTGTTTCAATGATACAGACAGGATATTTTTATATGTACTATGATTGATGAATGATGAGAGATACCGTTTGTTTTCATCCTTGAAGAAGTTATGGTGTCATTTCCAGAGTAACATGGTCACTACAGATCAAGACAGAATTCACTGAGGCACTTTTGGCATTCACAAATATGTTGAAATATTCTGCAAAATTTTTAAAAATTCATTAATTTGTCATCCACTATTTAGAATTATTGATTTCTTTATACTTTTGGACTTCCCTGTATCTCTGTCCGACATCAGTAGTGCAAACAGTACGATCTTTATTTTATTGAAGTGAGCAATTTTTAAAAAGCACTTTTTTAAAAACATTTTCTAAAGTTTATTTATTTTGAGAGAGAGAGAGAGAAAGGCGGGGTGGGGGGAGAATCCCAAGCAGGCTCTGCGCTATCAGCACAGAGCCTGACTTGGGACTCTATCTCACAAATGTGAGATCATGACCTCAGTCGAGATCAAGAGTCAGATGTTTAACTGACTGAGCCACCCAGGAGCTCCTGGAAAGCACTTTAAACTTTCTATTAGCAAACAAATGAACTATGTCATCATAATTCTTTTATGAAAGTATGTGTGTCTACAAAATCTTCTCCCTACACACCTTAAATGTGGTTTCAGTCTTGCTACTACCCATTCTCTATAAAGACTGAAAGATTTCAGCGGCGCCTGGGTGGCTCAGTCGGTTGAGCGTCCGACTTCAGCTTAGGTCATGATCTCACAACTTGTGGGTTCGAGCCCCATGTGCAGCTCTGTGCTGACAGCTCAGAGCCTGGAGCCTGCTTCGGATTCTGTGTCTCCTTCTCTCTGTTCCGCCCCCGCTCTCACTCTGTCTCTCAAAAATAAACATTAAGAAAATTTTAAAGACTGAAGGGTTTCAGAATGTTTAAGCTTCCTCCCTGAAACATGGAGGAGTCTTCTATAACGCAAACATGGTTTTCCCACCCTGGCCCATCTTACACTACTCCGACATGTCATCTCCCTCAAGTGCAGCTCATAGAACATCATGCTCCTATTCAGAAGCATTTATCATTGTCTGCAGAATGAATTACAAAAGGTATTATGGCAGTCGACATATTTCTCTCTCAACTCTCCCAATGCACTCAAAAAGCCAATAAAACCTGCTCATTATTTTCCAATTCATCTGTACTCTCTCCATACTCTTTCTTAGGCTCTTTACCTGAAATGCTGAACTTTTAAAATTCTTACTCGTCTATCAAGGCTTACATGTCACCTTTTCCAGGATGCTCTTCCCTGCCTTCCCCAACACCACCCTCTTTGGCCCCCACCCCCGACTTCATCTTCCTGCTTTGCCTTCTCATCATGTTGTGTTTATACTTCTCCAAGAACACTTTCCCCAGCTGGCTTGTACACGAGCTACCTGGTAACTGGCAAATGTCTTACCTAAAAGGCTCTGTGTCCTGCTCATTTCAGTATTCCTCGGAGAGCTGGCACATATTTTAGTCACAGTGAACTCAACACATGTTTATCACCTTTAATAAAATGGAAAATTTTAAAAAATTAATGTTTATTTTTTTTGAGAGACAGAGAGAGACAGAGCACAAGTGGAGGAGGGACAGAGAGAGAGGGAGACACAGAATCTGAAGCAGGCTCTAGGCTCTGAGCTGTCAGCACAGAGCCCAGCATGGGATTCAAACCCACAAGTCGTGAGATCATGACCTGAGCCAGCTGACTGAACCTCTCAGGTGCCCCAAAATGGAATATTTTAAAATAGTAGCATTAACTTGACATACAATAACCAAACAACCCCCCCAACTCTGTTTTAGATACCAGCAATCAAATAGAAAGAAAAATAAATAAACTACATATTTATCCTGTTTTAGAAAAAAACATTTTGAATGATAAATGAATCCTTCCAGTGAAAGGAAACAACATGATTGCAAAGTATTAGTGTTTCATGTTTCCCTTTTTTTCAAAAATAAAAAAGGAGGTAGAAAAGGAGCTCAGATAAGAATCTAATCTAATCCTGCTTTGGAAGCAGTTTAGGAGTTTTCAGGATAAGATTCTATATAAATCTGACATTATTATTGTTATTTTATCCCCTTATGAACTTTCTTGTGCTCACATTGAAATATTCAAGATGCTAATGGCATGCCACTAAAATGAAAAAGTATCCGGGGACCAACTTCTCATTCTGTGCTTCTCTAACAGAAAACTCCTCTCTTCTCACTGAAATATGGGCACCTTGAGTGTGGAGGTATAATATCAGCTAACGCTTACGACTTCTCAACAGGATTATAATGCGAGGTAATGTGCAACCAGAAGTGAGAGCTCCACACATTTTCAGCCTCTGCTCTAAAGTGTTATTTACAAAATCCTCATGGGAATAATGAGAATTATATGCATAACCCCCTGAAAATACAAATTAATAATTAGTGCTGAATTGTGAAAATAGCACCCACCAATAAGCACATACAGAAACGAAATTGCTTATAAAGGTGAAGGGATAATTCTTCTTTTCAAATAAATCCTTTGCTTGCAATCATACAGATGGGAATTGCTTTATTTATATATATGATATTCATGGCTGATAATTCTCTCTCTGACACATGGAATTGTGTGCATGTGGACATTTGGAAAATAGAAATTTATATATGTATATATTTATACTCATTTTATATCAGCATATTTTATTGATGGTAAACTTTTCTTTGCTTGGTTTTTATTTAGGATACTAGTTATCACTTAATGTAAAGAAACAAATGTTAATTTCAATGTCTATAGCAGGTTCAAGGTAGATTTCTAAGTATTCCTTTCCTCCAGCAAATATTCACTGAAGTTGGTTATTGAATCCCATATCTTTTTAACGATGCGGAAATTTTTGAATAAAACAATTAAATCACATTGAAAATATGAATTCACTTATAAATAACTTTGTTTTTTTTACCTCTGTCACTTGCAGGAGAAAACTGTATGTTCTGTACAAAACCATGGGGGTTCATCCAGTAAAGATGTTATAAATGGACACCGTTTTTTCCAAAGGAGCGTTGTGCTCGAATATACTAGCGTTGTTCGTGTTCTTCTTACCGCTGTTATTTACTTCACAATAAGTGTACTTTACATTTGTGTAGTGCTTTGTGATTTTTAAAAATTCATACACATTTTTTCATATTTTCTTTACAAGTTCACTTTCTTTTTTTTTTTTNGGCGCCCCACAAGTTCACTTTCAAATAGCACAGAAACTTGTTTTACAGCTAAAGAAAGCAAGATTACAAAGGGTGTGAGACTTGCTCAAGTTTGGTGAGAGGAGCAGAGTGGGATGCCCACTCAGTCCTCTGGCCCTGCGTCCTGCTCCACGCTCACCGGCTCCAGACACCGAAAGCCTCTCTTTCCCATGGGGGAGTCCCAACAGCAGTACCCCATTCCTTCAGGAGTAGATTTCTCAGGGTCCTCCTTCCCAGAGTGAATATTTATGCTGACAGCATATTATGGCTAAATAAGTGTGGTTTAGATCCTGTATCCTGCTAAAACTCAGGACCGCCTTCATGGGCAGGAGACTGGTAAGGTGCCCGGTGCCCTGCCCTTGACTTAATGCCCTATTGTTACAGTTCTGATTCTTGGCAGTGTTGGAACAAAGGGCTCTGCATTTGCATTTCGCACCAGGACCCCCAGATAATGTAGCTTGGTCCTGCCAAGAAGCAGTCATCCATTCTCCTAAAACCAAAAGTAAAATGAAATTGAATACAATCAAATGACCTAAAACTGTGTCACATTACTCTTCCAGCGATTTACCAAATGATTTTGGCAGACCACTTGCATGAAAAGTATCAGTTGTGGCTTTCCTGTCACAAAAGTCCACTGAAGAGCAGCTGAAGCCAAAAGCCAATGCTAGTAGGCAAGGGACATTGCTAATGTCAAGATGGTAGATGAGGAACTTTATCGAAACCCTTCCAGGGATGAAGAGAAAACCCATTGTCAGCTAAACTGAATGGATTATTTTATGTTTATTTTCTATCACCAAATCAGTAGTCAGAATAAAAGAAGAGTTGTAAATATTAGATGGGTTTGACATCTTTTTCCAGGAACACAAGAAAACCAGAGGAGCAAGAGTTTTGTTCCCTCTCACTTCATAATGGGGATCTTAAATTTCCTTGGATATTCATGACCAACTTAAGAACATACAGAAACCTGAACATCACCATAACCTTATAAACCTATGATATGGTCTTAATTTTGATGTGTTTGTGATACCACTTTTTATATATCTTCTACATTTTAGAAGAGGGTTATTTGTTTCTGGTTGATTTTTAATGCTATACAGTGTTATTTGTTGTGTCCTTTGAATATCATATTTTGATTCAGGTAAAAAAAATTGGCTCTTATCATGTCTGGACAATTCAAAATAGAAAATTATACTTCCGGAAAATGATGGATTCTTCCTGTATCATTCCTATTTATCCAATCATAGCTTTAATCCATGAGCTCTTTTTCTCTTCAACTGTGGCTTCATAGTTATCTCCAGATGCATGTAAGATTTTAAGTAACATTTTGTTTTGTATAGTGGTCTTATGTGATGACTTTTGGGTCTTGGAATTACATGCCCCTTTCCTTCTGCCTGGATCATTCTTCACTATCCTGCACCATGACCCCTCTTCTTATCCCCATTCACTTCCACATTATCCTCAGATGTAGGCTCCTCTCTAGACATCATCACCCCCAAAAGACCATCTTTGACATCAAAGACCAGTGTAGGTATCCCCAAGCTTCCTGAGCTTTCTCTTATCATTACATTTAGCACAACATTGAATTGTTTAATTATCTCCCTTCCTACTTACGTTCATTCGCTTTTGCATATTAAAGGCCAACAATGTTACCTTGCTTAATGGTAAGTACATTTCAGACACATTTGTTGAACAGATGAGTGAACAATGAGGTATTGAGTAAATAAATCTTTCAAATATTTCCCAGGGAGCTAATCCATTGCTTAACAGGTGATACCATCTAATCAGAAGTAAAAAAAAAAAAAAAAAAAAAAAAAGTTAGCACTAGTCCTCACATAACTGGTTTTGACCCAGTTCTCTGCTCAGTCACCAATTTATTTGAAATACATTTATTAATTACTTGTTATGTACTGGGCATGTTGCTAAATGGTGAATTAATGAGACTGATCCTTACTCTGGGACACTTAGATTAAATTGCATAGCCCTTTCTAAGTACTTTACAGATCATGACCCAGCCACTTGGTGAGCAGATAAGATAAATTATTGAGAAGTTTTTTTTATTCTTTTAACTTTGGTGAGGTTATATAGTCCAATATCGTGTATTTCCACCTATGTCATCTTTTCTTTCACAAACCACTGACAAAACGTTCCACACTTTCAGCACCTTGAATTTAACTATCCAGGCAAATACATTGAAATTTCTTACTCAGAAAATGTTACCATAAGAAATCCCTGATTTGTTGGAAAGATAGGGGAAAAAAATTAAGAGGTCCTTACTTAGGACAAATAAATAAAATTAGAACTTTTCTTAAAGTGCAGCTGAGGTTTTAATAACTTCTAAGTAGTATTAAATAAAACTTTGTCCGTGGCTTTCCTAGACTATCAAGAAATTTCATCACTATTAGAGTCATTTCTCAGAAATTGGAAAAGCAAATAGAATCAAACCAGAGCCCTGGTTTGTTTATTATTTATCTTATTTTAATATTCTTAGCATTTTCTTTGGAATGCCAAAGCAACCTATGTTTCAGACAAAGAATAGGTAGCTAAGGGGACTCCACACAGAATCAAAGTAGCAAGTTAAGTTTTTATTCAATACCTTACAGTCAATTATTATGATGTAGCTACTCTATTAACTACACATAAAAATCTTATACCTTAGATGTGGAAAAAAACACTGGAGTGTGCTATGGTAACAAAATAATGGGATTTATAATAAAAAACAGAAATGCAATTCTGAGTTTCACTCCATTAGGTAGTACTTTTGGTTGTGATGAATGAATGAAAAATAAACTCAAATGCCTATATAGACTTTGCTTATTACCTGTGGACCAGTGCTGTTACAATTCTCACCTTCCATGAATACTTTACCCAATACTCAATTTGTCAGTGGCCTTCCAGATTTACTTTTCATCTTGCTTAATTTGTCTATTACTTATTAATATCAGCCTGTGGTCAATAAATAATGCCACTCATTTTATCTGAAAGAAACCCTATGGAACATTTTCTGTGAAAAAGTAATTATGTAAAAAAAAAATGTAATAATGGAAATGTATCCACTCATAGATGGACTCGTAGAGGTATTCAAGAGTATCAGCAACTTGTTACCCAAAGTTTAGGCCAATAAATGAAGAATGTCAAATTAAAATGAAATCAAAAAAGAATATTGGAAGGAAGAATACAATTATCCAAGTTTGGAAAGTGATAGGACACCATTACTCCTTGTAAATACGTCAAGATATTCTTAACACTTAAAATCTCAGTTTGTTTGAACATTTCACCCCAATCTAGCACATCCAACAGGGAAACGCATCCTGAGGGAATTCGCCCACATGGCGCCCATGCCAGGGGAAGAGCGCCACCTGCTGCCACTTTGTCAAAGTCCTCTCTACATGGGGTGAGATTTCCGTTGGGGACTGTGCTGACCAACTGTGTAATTGCCTAAGTACCTTTCTTTTCTATTTTAGCTCCATCATCTGATGAGTTCTGCGAACACAGTTAGTAGAGCTCTAACGAACGAGCCATAGTCACAAATAAATAGCCAATACGAATTTAATAAAATCAGATCAGTTAACACGTTTTAAGCTTTACAACTTAATAACATTGAAAAAAAATTTCTGTTTAATGCTTTTTTCTTTCTGGAATTGCGACTTTGTCGTCCTGTATTTCCAGCTGACATGACTTTATTTCTCTATGTCATTTGCATTACTTCGCCGTGTGATTTTCTTCTTCTTCCCATCACTGAAGAAGCAGCTCTTCCTTGAGCTGTCTTCATCTTTAGATGTTGGGAACAAAGGTTTTACATTTGGAGGATTGGAGTCTAGTGAATCTTAAAACGGTATTTTCTCACTAAATCAATAGAAGACATTGTAAAGTGAACTCACATCACCTCCTCTGCTTCTGTTTTTTCCACTTGATGCTGAACGCAGAAAATATACGGCCTGACAGCCCGGAGGAGATTATCTCTCTTTCGAAAGAGTTGCAGCTGAAGAGAGAGGTTAATTGGATATTAGCAGATACCTCAAAATGATGTTTCTACTTTAATTTGGGCCTCCAAAGGGTATAGAGGGAAGGATCCAAGTGTCAATTTCTTTTTGTGAAAGGATGATGCTTGGGATAGAAAACAGCACGTCAGAGGTACTTCCCAAAGTACAATACTTTAAAAACAAAATTACCCGAAAAAGTTCAATGGTGCCTGAGTTCTCATTAGGACAATTTTATGTCCGTGTCGCCCATCATTGGAAAATGAAAAGAAAAAAAAATGAGTGCAGAGAAAATTTAAAGTTTAGCTTTAATTTACACCCCAAGGATTATATTCTTTAAGAATGTTGATACTTCTGATTGAAAGTGAAAATTAACCATTACCAACCAACCTGTGAACAGATTCACAGAAAGCCTTTTTGATGAGCCCTCCTCAAGTCCTGACTTTAGAATAGACTCCTGTTTGGCCTCTCGATTTTTGTGACAAAAATCGGAAAATATGAAATTTAGTGACACCATTCACATTATGCTGCTAACAGTTACACAAAATATCTTTGTTTAGGGACCTAATAAAATTGGTCATATAAAGAGGAAATGAGATTTTTAATGCAAAATGAAGCTGACAGTGCTCTTCTATTACCAGGGTCTTATTAGGGAAAAATTCTCTGACATCTGTTTATCCCCTGCAGCCAACCTTGTATTCAGAATACAGTAATTGATTCACAGCATCCACTGGGGATCTAACTGGCTCACTTTTCCACACCGCACTACACAGGTATCTCGGCAGCTAATTCTGAATGTACATCTACATCGTTATCTCCTGGTGAACTGTGACCCTAAACACTTTGGAGGCCCAGATGAAAGTGCTTCCTCCACCCTCCAGTGCTAGGGTGTAGCGGATTCTGCAGCATCGCAATTCACACAGGACATCCAATCAGAACCATCCCCTTTGAAGCCCTTCTCAGCTGGGAGACCATGAATGATTCATAGCTTCTCTACACAGACTAAAGAGGAAGAGCAAAGCTAGTGTGTATTATTCAGGACTGCATCCTCAATAAGTCTCCATGTTCAGCAAATTGCTACAATGTTTTTTTGCTTAGTCTTTACTTCCATACAACATCTCTTTTGTGTACAAGTTTTAACAAAGAAAGGTCGGGTGTTTAAGCAAACTTGTTGATTGGGTTATTTCCTTCCCCTTTAATGAATGTGAGTGTAGTCACAGATTAAATGCAAAGAAAAGTGCCTGGCAGGGACCCAGTTTCCAAGGAGGATCCCAAGATCCCAACTTCACATTTAACTTAGAAAGGGAATTCGGTGCCGATTTCCCGTGTTTTTCATGATTAGGGTCAAAATATTAATTTCGCAGCATACCCATGTGCAAAAGCGAGCTTCGTAAGCCACGCGTAAAACTAAAGGAAGTATTTTACCCATTGGAAAATACTTCCTGCCAGCCAGGACTGCTGTGCTGCCTAACGTGCTTAATGCGGGCCCTCTCTTTCAGCAGCCATACCTAGCGATCATCATGATAGCGATTACTAAGCACCTTCTCCGTCCCAGGATTCTGCAGACACAATAACTGGATATTACCCCCCAAAGAAACATCAGTTCTGGAAGCTTCATTATTAAAAGCAAGCAGGATTTTCCTTGTGTCATCATTCACAGAGGGTTTATTTTCCAAGCTGAAATATAAGCACCAAAAGAAAACCACAGAAATTCTGCCTGAAAGGGCTAATGTCACCCAACATCTTAGAGGTTGCGTTCTAGAAATACCAGTTGTCTTTCATTTGTGACCCAGTCTATGAATGTGATGTTGGTATTCATAATTATAACCTTGGTATTTCCAAGGATCTTTTAGCAACCCTGAGTTTTAGGATTCTTAAAAACATCTTTAATGTTGTAGCTTTAACATAAGAAAGTTTCCAGAAGTAATCCATGCCCAAGGTTTCTTTGAATCAGTTTAACCACAGACTACTGTTTGGTGGTTGAAAGTACTTTAGCTTAGCCTGATAATTTGCAGAAAGCACAAAAAAGGATTAAAATGAACAGAAGTTCACAAAATATATAGAAAAAAGTTATTAAGAGATGAGAAGCTGTATTTGTTAAAACATTCAAATTGCTCATATTCACCATCACAATATTCTTTCTTGAAAAATATTGCCTCAAAAATAAATACGTGAGGGTTTCATCCACCTTAGATCACCTAGCAGTTTTTTTCCTTTGGCCCAGGTTCCCATGTGGGCTACCTGATTTGCTCATTGCTGGAGCTGATTGACAGGTATGGTGACAAAAATGCAAATGATATGCAAATAGACACATTAAGGCAATTTCTTTGTAAATAGAATTGCTGCTTATGTACATATGGTACTTTTCAACAATGGGCTTCTACTTTTGTAAATGCAAAACACTCAATTTCCACAAACTATAAAATGTTCAGGTTTGGTGGCTGCTATTTTGAAAGCAAAATGCAAGGTAACTAGATAACTAGATATGAATGATGGAAACAGCTTCAATATTTAGATTTCTTTATCCACAATTATATACACTTAAAATGTCCTCACTTTTCTTATAGCCTTGTAGTGTGTGTGTGTGTGTGTGTGTGTGTATGCTTACAGCTATAAATACGGTCCTGTTAGGATGACCTACTATCTCTGTATATTGCATATAGAATCACTTGATTTTGGTTACTGTTTTGGGGGGTTCTAAAATTTCCATTTGAGTCTTCTTTCTATTTTCTGTTCCTTTACCAAGACTATTTTTCTACTGGTTTCAAGAGTGTTCACCATTGCTTGAAGCAACATTTCTGTAATAGCTGCTTTAAAGTTTTTGTCAATTTTGTCATTTTAACATCTGTGTGCTCTCGACATGGGTGTGTGTTGATTGCTTTTTCCTGGGAGCTGAGAGTTTTGCATAATTTGGGATCACGAACTAGATGCTTTGAATATCATTTTATGAGATGCTGAGTCTTGTCTAATACTATAGGTGGGGTTGATGGTTTTATTTGACCTGCTGAGGTTCAGGCTGTAAGCTCCAACCTGCTTTCTGTGGGTTGCCTGCCTTTGTAGTGCTATTTGGATCTGGCCTGTGTGTGCATCACCTAGTCTAAAATACGCGGCTGGTCTATCGTTTCACATCTTAAAGTCTTCAATGTGAAGGATATTATCAGTTCAACACATAGGAGCTCAGAGCTGAGCTGCTAAATTCATTAATGACTTCATAGAATCACTTTCCCAAATTCTTCTCTCTCCATGGCCTCGTATTTTTCCAGTTTCTGGGCCTCATCATTTTGGTCTTCTGGCTGGAAAGGTGGGGCTTTACTCACCCTGCTCTGCTGGGCACTTCTGCAACCATGTCTATATCTGGTGCCAAGTGACAGGAAGAAAAAGCAAAACAAAGAGAGGTGGATCATCTCCCATAAGTCCACGGAGTGTAAATAAAGTCTCTCTCCCCTCAGTTTGCCTCCTGTAGGCTCCTGTTGCCAGTCACTGCCATCTTCATTCCAGGATTGTTTGGGGGCCAGGGCATGGGAGAATGGAGAAAAGAGAGAACAAAATAAATGGAATATTCTCACCTTCTCTCCACATTTCATGAGTTTCATTTCCTGCTTGTTGAGTCTGAACTGACAGCTTCTCCTGAAGCTCCTTGTGGCTGCATGCCAGTGCCCACTTCCACATTGGCTAAGAAATTCTGGAAGATTATTTTTTTAATGGTAAAACTCATTTTTAATGGTAAACTCATGTTGGTTCAGTGCTGCTTTAATTTTGGTATTCTTTCCTAAGCTACCTGTTACTGCTTAGTTTCAGCATTCTCAAATAGATGCTCTATGCTTTCTGTCCAGATTTTATGCCCATGTTTAGTATAAGTAACAGGGTGGAGTATACTTACTCCATCTGACCTGGAACAGAACTTTCTAGAACTGTTTTGAGTGTGAGAATGCTCTTAGGGTCAATCATGAGAGAAGATATAGGATTTTCTTATCTGGAAATCAGAATTGAGAAGGAAAGTGATGATTCATGTTAAAATGTGGGAATATACTGCTTTGGCTATGGCCCAGATAGGTGACCAGAAGTCCAGGAAGAAGCCACAAAGTGATTATGTGAGGACTGAAGCCTTCACATGGTATCAGGCATGGATCTGAGCATGGTTTCCACAAGTTTAGAGCAACTTGTAAGGCAGCTGATGGAAGGGGCCCAGGATTCAAGTTGGCTTTGTGTGGAGGAATATGTTGAAGGAAATGAAGGAGGTAACATACATGTTACAAACCCACTTTTAATCTCTTTTTTCTTATTTCTTGTTTTTTAAGGATTAATGAACTCTTCTGGAAGTGCCACTGCAACTTGTCTGTAGGAAAGGGAAGGAAGGAAAGAAGTATTTAATTCAGCATTCATTCCACAAGTATTTGTGAAAGACTTGTGAACTGTCAGCATTGTTATAGGCACAGGGATAGATCAGCAAAAAAACCCCAACACTTCAGATTTCATGGAGTTTGTGTTCTCAGGGTACCCTAGTTCTAGTTCTTATTTTACAGATCTTGCCCGAAAGTATGAAAAACAGAAATGATCATGTGATGACCCTAAAGGTAAGTGTGAGGCAGCCATCAAGAGGATAAAGAGATGCCGAGGAGAATGTGGACATCACGTGGACAGAGCGGACCTATGTCAGCCGCCGTAGCCCACCTCACCCTGCAGAGAAGCATTTCCTCTCTGTATGAAACCTTAGAAGCTCTGGATTCTAATTTCAAAAGAAAAAGGATAGTCTCATTTTCCTAGAAAAACTGAATATGTTTACTGGTCATTACAAATTCTTTATAATGATTACTCCTAAAATTATATTTTCCCAATCTGCCTAAATTGTGTTTTAAAAATGCACTGACTCCTTCATTACCTAGTTCGAGAATGGGTCAGTTCCAGGACTGGAGACATCAGTAAAATATGTCTCCATAAGTCAAAGGCAGTGCGATCTAATGGGAGAAACTGAGAGAAATAGATTATTTCAATACAAAAGACGTTTTAAAATCATAGGTTTTACAGTACACTGAGTGCTTTGAGGAAGAACCTTTAACCAAACTAAGCTGATCCTTGCAAAAACGGTTGAAGAAAGATGGCAAAAGCACTTACTTCAGGCAGTATTACATTTTTAAAAAAATCGAAGAAGAGAAAGGAGATACAGTATGGCACAGTGTTTTATATAAGAACATGAATTTCTGTGGAGAGGGATCCAACTTTGAATCCCAGCTTCTTCGTTTACTGGCAATGTGAACATAGACAAAAGAGTTGTCTGCTTCAAGCCTCAGTGTCTGCATCCTTAAGATGGGAAAACAAAGAGCATGTATTTCAAGGACAGTGAGGCAAAGATGAGAAATGTTAGCACAGTGATGAGCATCAAGCACATGTTTGGTTTATGGCTTTCCCTCCTCTCCTCCTTCATGTTTTGAAAATAATATTTACTATTGTGATTATTGTCATGATGAAAGGGTCTAGTATGAGAGGGGAAGGGGTGAAATACAGATGGAAAAACCAGTGGGTTTAGGTCATGGAAGATCTTGTATATTTTTCTAAGGAACAGAGAATTTATCCTGTGGTTGATGGGGAGAAATTGAAACCTTTTACCCGGAAGTAAACATATTCCCACCTACATTTTCTATGGTGGATTTATGTGTAAAGGGACAGAGAGTGAAATAGGGACGAAACAGCAGAAAGTAACTGAAATTGCTCAGTAGTGGCAACAGCCTCCAATATATAGTGGGAAAGAAATAGAAAAGTGGCACAGATTTAAGAAATATTTGTAAGTAAAACTGGCAGTAATTTATGGTTGGATGCGGGGAAGGCTAAGGAGAAGAGAGAAGTTTCTGTTTTATCTGAGGGGTTGAGTGATAACTTTATTTTTTCCCAGTTTTATTGAAGTATAACTAACAAAAAGGCTTGTACATATTTAAAGTGCAGGATGTGATGATTAGATACACGTAGACTTTGGTAATTTTTACCACAGTCAAGTTAATTAGCATATCCATCACCTCACATAGTTACCTTGTGTCTGTGTGTGTGCGCACACGTGCATGTGTGTCTGTGTGTGTGTGGTGAGAATACTTCAAATCTACAGGTGTGTAATGCAGTATTATTAACTCCAATCACTGTGCAGTGTACTAGGTCCCCAGAACTTACTCCTCTTATAACTGAAAGTGTGTACCCATTGACCAACGTCTCCCCATTTCCCACAACTCTCAGCCCTGGCAACTACCGCTCTCCTCTCTGCTTCCATGAGTTCATTCGCCTTCTTGCTTTTTGAGTTTTTTAAAATTTTGCATATGTGATATCATATAGCTTTTCTTTTTTTCTGTCTGACTTATTTCACTTATGCTAAGTGAATAATGGTATTATTATCTGAGACACGGAATAGTGAAGAAGAAAACATTTGTTTCTCATTGGTCATGAAATCAGAAAAAACCCCATGAGTTCAGCGGGAGCACATACCCCAAGCCCTTGCTGTCTGACTAATGGGGAGCTCGCGGTAGAGGTGAGGACTAGGAGCACACACCCAAGAGACAGAAAGATGGTGCAAATTTCCCCACAAGTGGCTGAGAGAGAACAGTAAGGGGGGGGAGGGGCAAGAAGTGAAGCCCTTGAACAATAGTATTTCAGGAGCAGATACAAAGCATACATTCAGAGAGGAGACAGATCTGAACATACAGACAGACAGAAATGGGAGTGAAAAGGGAAGTGACGACGTAGAGAGAGGAATTTTTAAATTTTTTTTTCTCAAAATGAATAACTGTCACATAGACAAAATGATTAGAATATCAGCCTTTGGTGGTTATTTGTTATCAAGTGTTAAGCGAACAAACACAAAACAAAGCATTATACTCCTAAAGGTATTTGCAAAGATAGAAGTGAATCTATACATTTTTATTGGAGAACACTGGTTTAAACAGGATGTTATTGATTCATATGCTAATTGATTGGATTGTAAATCTACGGAGTGCAAAGGCTGTTAATCTGATTTTTTTTGGTAATTTTAATAGCGCCCAGTACATTGCTTTCCACAAAATTAAGTGTTAATAAATGAATATTGCATCAAATTGCTGCACTGACATAGTGGTATGCCAAATTACCAGTCCACGGAGAGGTACAGCTTCCTAGGTAAATCAACATGCAGCTTCTTTCATCCAGAAAATGCTGCTATGAAACAACTTCAGCTGAGCTAAACAATGGTCTTGATGTCAGGGCTGATTAAATCCCAAGCCAAAGGACTTATCTCTTCTTGGGTTAATAGCAAACAATTCATGGACCTGTTACTCTGAGTAGTACTTCTCTAGGTCACCAGTGTCTAAAGTGGAACACTAGCATCCCTTGCAGGAGTTACAAGACAGGGGATCACTGAGGCATAAAAGGAGAACAATCATTTCTTTGTATTTATATCTATCTAAAAATAATTAAGAGGGGCACCTGAGTGGCTCAGTCAGTTGAGTGTCTGACTTCAGCTCAGGTCAGGCTCTCACGGTTGGTGATTAGAGCCCACCGTTGGGCTCGCTGCACTCAGGGCAGAGCCCACTTTAGATCCTGTCTCCCTCTCTTCTCTTTGCCTCTCCCCTGCTAGCTCTCTCTCTCAAAAATGAATGAACATTTATTAAAAAAAAAAAAAATGGAGGAACTTCATCAGTATGTTATCAATCAGTTGAACACAAGTGTATAATTTATGAATGAACATATATTTAGGGACTGTCTCACGTTTCATTATTTTATTGCATTAATAGTCATGATACGTTGAGCAGCTATTACGAGAAAGACACTGTTCTGGATGGATGTAGGGATAGAAGGATTAGAGACTGATACTACCCTAAATGGATTTGCCAACTAGTTAGGTAGAAAAGAGACAACTAAATGAACTGCAAAATATGATACAAACAACACAGATCTTTAAGGAGAAGCTCAAGACAAAAGCGAAATAATTGCCACCAGAAAATATTTGTCATGTTAATGTTACAATTTGGTGCTGTTGCTGTTTCAAGGACAGAGATGCCACTCCTATGGGGATGAATAGAGAAGAGGATAGGCATTTCTAGTTGATTTAAAGGACAGTCAGGATTTAGACGGGTGGAGAGGGGGGCATTGCAAGGGCAGGGGGGCTGGGAAATCAAACACTTAGATGCAGGGAAGTTGTGAGAAACAGAAAGTAAGCCCTTGGGTTGAGTTGAGGTTTCTCACGTTGAACAGAAATGGGAGACGAAGCCTCACGAGAAACAGAAGCCAATGTGAAGTCTTAAACTTTCAGGTGAGTACTATAGACCTTTTGAAGATGTCTGATTATGTAAATTATGTGATAAATGAGATCTTTAGGGGGAAAATTTGGACATACAGCTAAAATACAATATATATGTGGATAAAGAAATCTATAAAATGAAATATATATTTGTCAGGCCCTTTACCAATGACCCAAACACTGAACCCCAAGCCCATCACCATAAATATCTATTCAATATTCAATAGTGAAGGATGTGGGGATAGACGGGGGTAAAAGGATGGGAGGAAACTGGGATGGCAGATGAGAGGAGGGCAGTGAAAAGAATTTTTGGAAGTTATTGTGATGAAGGTAATAAAGACCTGATATCTGTAAGTGGTAAAAGGTGTATAAGGGAAAAACTGGATTTGAGAGACATGTCAATGGTAGCATAGTCACTTGATTAGTGCCCAAACCCTACAACAGTGCCTGGTGCAGGATAGCATGTCAACATATAATTGCTGAATGAACATGAAGCAAGGGTAAGGGAGAACTGGGGAATGATGACGCCATTACTGATTGTGTTAGCAATACAGCCTAGCAGAAATATATTACTATTATAATCATTAATTGAGTTGGGACACAGTGGAGGAAGGGCTCAATCCAGATTTGTGCAGAGATGGGTCTAAAACAACTGATTATGTTCTTAGGATAGAATTCTTCAAGGTTTTAAGTATCCTGGCATAGTAACCCAAGGACAATGACTTCAATGAGAATCAATAATTTTACTAGAGCCATTATGGTATTTGCTTTCCTTATTTGACAGAAATAATGACAGTAATTTATAGTGGTGCACCTGCAAGAAAATGGCATTTCAACTGGTTGAAAAGAAACAGGAAGCAAAAAAAGACTTTTCTCATTTACAATGTTACTTCATTTCTCCTCTTGCAAGCTAAGAAGAAAGAGCAAAGACTGTATCTGCATGGTTATATGACATCAGTTCTCCATTCACCCAGGAAAATTTAAGAGCATATATTTATAGTCTGAAATAAAGCAAGAAATGAGAACTTGTAAAATATTTGGGAGCCACTACGCAGTATTACATTGATGCACCAGGTTTCTTATTAAGACCCAAAACTGTATTATGAGGGATAACATTACATTGCATATATATATCTATACTAAAATCATAAGCTCATTAAAAATATCTCGGATCCCATCTAGTCCTCAATATGTGGCAAGACTTAAAGTGTGTAATAGTGGTAATCTTCCGACACATATCTAGATCAGAAAACTAATTTTCATAAAGCAACCAATTGGGGCAATAGATAAAATTAATGATATTGTTGTCATTTCATCTTTAAAATGATTATAAATTTACAAAGAAGTTTTCATGCTTTATTTTTCTAAGCTGACTCTCACAGAAACTGAATTTTGTTCCTTACTCTTACTTTAGACAGTTTGGATTCACTTATATACAGATTTCTCTAATATTTTCTGTAGGTATTATAAACTCTACCTGTAGACCCTTCCCCAGACACAGAGAATTGGATGTCTAGAAAGGAGCCTGAGACTTTGCATTGCAATCCATGCCTACAGTGGTTCTAACACACACAAAAGTTTGAGAATCAGAAAAGCAGCAAATCTGTTTGCAGAGATAAGCGAGTTACTGCCTATAATATGCCTGCTCTTCCCTCTGTACTATATAGCTGCCACTCATAAGGGTTGTGAAAAGAATTAGCCTGGCATGTATTATCTGTTCAATGTTTATTTTTATTTTATTTTATTAAAAATTTTTATAGCTTATCATTTTTGAGACAGAGAGAGACAGAGCATGAGTGGGGGAGGGGCAGAGAGAGCAGGAGACACAGAATCCAAAACAGGCTCCAGGCTCTGAGCTGTCAGCACAGAGCCTGATGCGGGGCTAGAACCCACAAACCATGAGATCTGACCTGAGCCGAAGTCGGATGCTTAACTAACTGAGTCACCCAGGTGCCCTTCAATGTTTATTTTTAAACAGTAGATGGGAAAGGATATCACAAATCATATCAGTAAAACACATTGTGGGATGCCTCGGTGGCTCAGTGGGTTAAGCGTTTGACTCTTGATTTCAATTCAGGTCATGATCTCATGGTTCATGAGATGGAGCCCAGCATCAGGCTCTGTGCTAACAGTACAGAGTCTGCTTGGGGTTCTCTCTCTCTCTCTCTCTGCCCTTCTCCAGCTTTTTTTTTTTCTCTCTCTCTCTCTCAAAATAAATAGACATTGAAAAAATTTTTAAAGATATTGTGAAACATGCTTAAATACATGAGCTATAATATTGTTCATTTTAAAACTATATTCATCATCAATAATTTTTCATTTCTCTTTGACACAGAAAACACAGACAAATCATCACATTTAGTAGTTATCTTGGCTAACAATGAGGAACACTCATTGTGTCCCTTGACCCCCGCCCCCTCCAAAAAGCGTATAACCACATAAGTGATCATCAGACTTGTAGACTGCTTTGCCCTGTTTGGTGTTAAAAGAGCAACTTAGTAGACATAACAAGGTGCCTCTAAAAAGTAAAGAGCAATTCATAATTTAATAGCATTTGGATGAGTATATTATGACAATGACCAACTGCTGCCTTTTCCAAACCCTTTTCACAGTGTTCTCACTTCTGTCCCAGTTTCACAGATGAGACAGAAACGACATCTCATTTCTCCTTTTCAACAGGGTCTTCTGACCTGGCGATGACTTCATGAAGAAACCAATAACACTGAGTTTTCTGTAAATTATTTGAAATGCATATTTCACTGTATATTCAATAAAAACTCAGCTATATATCTCATAAATCAGGAATTTGATTGTGGCTATACTCTATATCTCATTATATGACACATTTTTAGAGAATCATTTTGACATTCATGTTTTAAAATTTTATGATTTTATAACTAGGTCGTGTTTATGTGATAAAAAAAATTTAAGTAATAAAGTGTTTTAAGTAACATTTGAAATAAAAAGCATTCAGTATTAATGTGCTTTATGAAACGATACCCATTCCATGTGCCAAAGTTACAAAATTTGAAGAAAACCATTGAAATTTCAAAGAATGGAAAGAGAGAACTGTTAGAAATAACTCATCCATTTGGAAAGCTATTATTTAAGGTCCTAAATACATGTCCTCTCAAATAGATGATTTTGATCCAATCAAGCTAATCACCAGGGTCCTGACCTTGACAGAGTTCTACACTTTGTCCTTCATGTAAACCACTACTCATCCATATCATCAAAACCTTCTGCTCTTGATATACCAGGAAGGATGTAGACACTTTTAAGCTCTTTCAGGAAAATATGCAGAAACAAGATCCTGTGCACCAGAACGATTCCTGGAGACCTGGGACATTGTATTTTTGTCTAAATGTTGGGTAAGATCCAGAATGTTATTTATCCACGTACAAGTTCCAAGAAGAATTTTCAAACTCATTTCTACCTGTCACATGCTGAAAATATATCTATTTACTGTACTAAATGTTGAAAGATGATTGTTCATTTCAAAATTAAGAACCTACTTACACTGACTCATAAGTAATGTGTGTTTAATTCCTCTCATCCCTCATTACAGATCATAATGAAAAAAAAAGTTTCTTGAAGGATATTACATTTATTTGTTATTAGAATCACTGATACGTGAGCCAATTCCTCCGCCATTTCATGAGGCATATCCAGAAATTGGAATTTTACTTGTCATCACAGGCTATTTGCTGTTCTGTAATGGATAGTGGCTAATTAAACTTGCGATGACCTTGTTGTTCTGGTTGCAAATACAATAGTGTCTTGAGTCATTTACTCAGATGTCAGTGATGGATGGAAGTGCTTCTCAATAATTAGGTGGTAAACAATGTTAACTGAGCAGTAATTCACAGTAGCATTGCTAAGGTATTTTATAGTAACATGGCAAATGACTCATCACTGCCATCTTTGTAAAATGATGCTAACCCCCCAGATACATCATTTTTTTTCATTCGTACGAGAGATATTAGAAGATGATCATATCTCGAATAAGCCAAGGAAAATGTCCCTCTATCACATTTGTTCTTTCACAGAAGAGGATTTCTCTTATAAGCTCTTCTGATTTACAGTACAAATTGGCAACTTCCAGAGTGGCAGGACAGATGGCAAACATTTTTATTATCCTGGCTTGATTGTCATAGTTGACATGAGGGACCCAACAAGAACACAGTGAAGAGAATTCTAATGGCTCAGATGGGCATTCAGAAAAATAATAAATTAAATAAAATAAATTTGCTGATTAGAATATTTGCCCTTTTTATCATATTGAGTTCTTTTTCCCTTCAATAATCACATATCCTTTTGCATCCTGGTCTAATTTCTTAATATTCCTTAATGTTTTGAAAGACACAGATGTTTTTTCCTACTGTTTCATAGGTTAAGGCAAGGTGGTATAGCATGGTTAAATGGCAAACTGTGACATTGTTAAACAATTGGTGTGGAGAAAACAATCCCAGCCTTTAGATTTCAAGTTCAAAGGCACTGCTCATGAGAGCATGCAATGCATTTCAAATTATGGCTACAATAAAAAAATTACACTTATATCCTTAAGCTCATTCTGAAATCTGATTTTTATCAAGCATAGACTAAATGAACTGCTACAATGTGCATACCATCAATCCTATGCTAGAAATGGAAGACTCTAGGGAGATCACCAATCCCTTCATTTTCAGATGAAGAAATTGAAAGGCAACACCTTTTTGCTTCTGTGAGGACACGCAGATTGTTGGTGGCAGAATTTGGAACCATGTGGAGGGACATGGAATTCACATGGCTCAAGGGCCATGGAGGTGAGTGTGTGAGCGAGCTGGGTGTAATCTCACACGTATGTGGTCAGCACCTACAGGAATCCATACTTTGACTCAATATTGTAAAACATAGCCCACCTGCTTAAAATGTCTAGCTAGAGCTTAGGTTTTTTGATCTCCTGTCTATGATAATATCCACTTTTTTACTATACCACATGACATAACCTTTAAAGGATTTTTATCAACTACTTTACTATTTCCTAAGTAACACAAGAATACTGTGCAATGCTCTTTCTCACTACAGACACATTTTTTGAGCCAAATTGAATTTGGATTTTTTTTTAGCATTTATTTATTACTGAGAGATAGAGAGAAACAGCATGAGCAAGGGAGGGGCAGAGAAAGGGGGAGACACAGAATCTGAAGCAGGCTCCAGGCTCTGAGCTGTCAGCACAGAGCCTGATGGGGGACTCGAACTCACAAACCCTGAGATCATGACCTGAGCCGACTGACCCACCAAGGTGCCCCACCCCCAAAGTAAATTTGGGAGAAACTAAAGAAATGTCTGTTGAAGGAATGAGGCATTTCAGATTTTGCCAAGAGAGCAGTTTTACCCTTATCCCCTTTATTTTATTCTAAATAGGCAAGTTTATCAAACTCTTGTTACTTTTACTTCAAATATATGTCTCAAAACTCTTCTTCCTCATTTCCTCTAAAAATTGTCCCTCTACATGACTCCCATGATTCAGATTCCATCATTTCTCACCTGGACTGTTATGTTAATTTCCTAACTGGCTTCTCTATGAATTTAGAAACTTACTCGCCTTTTAATCAGTAGCATCTAGCAGAGTGCCTGGCACATAGTATGTACTCAACAAAATGTTGGTTAAATAGAATTCAGGCCTAGCCATATCTTTAAATGGAGAAGAGAATGTCTATTTCTATATGAATATTTCAGAAGCCTGATTCTCATACAGTGAGAGACCAACTCACTGCCCTGATGAAGCAACAGAAGAAATGCTTGTTTCACTATTAGTTTTGATGGCAACTGATATCTAGGGACTTTGCTTCAAGAGATTTTAAAATACACACTTATCTATGAAAAAATTATTAAACTCATGGGAGAAAATTCTTGATAATTACAATGAAAACTGTAATTTAAACTTGATTTCATCCAGATGCATGCTGTTTTAGCATAGATATAAATGTCAAGGCTGTGCAACTTTGTTGTTTGAGTCTCCTGTTTATTTGGGGTCAAATGTCTCCAGAGTTGTAAGGGAAAATTATCTCTTATTACTCTTTCAATTTGTAGATTCTTAGTTTCAGGATTTAAATGCTGCTTTTTTCACGCATACAATTAAGTTCACTTAGTAGTCTTAGGATTAATTGAGATGGAAAGAGCAACTCTAAGAGATTGTTTGTGTGTTAGGTCCTTTAGGGAATAAGAGGATTACTATCTTAAAATCAAATGCTGTTAATGTTATTAGGACATTTGTCCTTGTACCCAAGAAAGAAGTTAGAAACTTGCTTATCCAGTAGAGATCACATCATTTCTAAAAATATCTCAGATCTTTACTGAAAGTAATTTAACATGTTTTTAAGATCTATATATTTTTCAGTTTATTTTCTTATATATTTGAAGAAAAAAAATGAAAAGAAGTAAAATTAGCTAAGAGATGAATAACCACTTGACATTTTAGAATTCTTTTCATAAATATTTTGGAATATCACAATATGGTTTCAAGATTTTTAGAAGGAACTAAGGGCCACTCAACTTTGAATTTCCAGAGTTATTATAGTACCTAATCCGTTCCTGGGATTTACAAATACATTTCAAGAATAAAGGAACATATGAATGAAGAAATTACATCAATAGCCAGGGATACTGAACTGAAATTTGGAGCAGGCTTAATGACACAGTAAGTGACAAGCACCCCCCTTTCACCTTCTTGCCATGAAATTAGATTATACAACAATGGTTATGATAGGATATTTTGTTTATGGTAAAATGTGAACCCATGAAAGCTTACATTTCCCTTTCCTTTCACTTCCCAGTTGAAGATGATGTACAATGACAGTGAGCCCATACTTAACTCTCTGACCTAGTGATGCCTTCTTCCATGTGGCTTCCATGACCACTTACTTCAGATCCACATTTAAGAGCAACAAACGATACCTTGGGGACCTGAGTGCCCTCACCCCTTCATGTATCTCTGATCATGAGTATGCTCTCGGCTCTGCTCGTTTGCTGATTTGATGATAAATAATAACAAATGTTAACCAAATCCTGTCTGAATTGTCATTCCTGCCCACTCTCAAATCTGGACCAAACTTTGCGAGGTGGCCAAACTCAGACATCAAGAAGTTAGGAAAGATAAATATTAACATGTACAAAATATAACTTAATCTAACTAACTTGAAAATTTTATCAAAATTCCAATTGGAACGCTTTATAAAAATATTTCTCACTTGAATCAAATTAGCTACCAGGAGATGGCTGTGGCTCAGAATATATTTCATGTATTTGTTTCAAGGAAATTTTATTCTTAAATTCTGCAAACCCTCTTCTCTTCATTTCCTTATTACTTTGCAACTTGTGATCATACTGACCTCACGGTTGATGGAGTGTAGAGTTGTTTTCTAAACTAGCATAGAATTTTTTCCTTTAATGTCATCTGATTCAACTGAGATAGAATTGAATCCATTTTTACCTTTCTTGGTGGAGTGTAACATATAGAGAGAAGTGCAAAAATCATAGTCACTCTAAAGACTACCAATCAGGTAAAGAAACAGATTACTAATACCCTGAAATCCCTACTTGGACTCCTTGTACTTCTGGTGTCAACATCTGTTTCCTCTTTCCTCTCCAAACTTAATCACTATCTGACCCTTAGCACCATAGATTACTTTGGCATATGTAAATTTGTATAAATGGAATTATGAAATATATGTATATATACCCTTTAGTGTCTGACTTCTGTGGCTCAGCTTTATGTTTGTGAGACTAATTCAAATGGTTGCATGTAACTATACATTGTTTTCCCTCCACTTTCATTGTTGCATAATATTTCATAAACAGGCCACCATTTTTTTTTTTACAAATACTTTATTGCNGTAGGAATGAAATTCCTGGGTCATAGGGGGATGTGGCTATATAATTATAAATACATATATCCATTTTTTTCAAAATGACTGTGCCAACATTCACATATGGACAATTGACTTCATCCACATCATTAACAATACTGGAAATTGTCAGTTGCTTTTATTTTAGCTATTCTGGTGGGTGTGTAGATATAGAATTATCTTTAATGGATTTACTGTCCATTGAGATATCACCTTTGTGAGATTCCTGTTCAAGTTTCTTGCCCTTATCTCTATTGGGTTTGCTGTCTTTTTCCTATTGATCTATAAATGTTCTTTTTTATTTTGGATATAAAGTCTTTATCACTTATACAATAAAGATAATTTATATAATTATTCATATACAATAATATATATGGAAATATTATTTATTGATATATTTTAGCCACATTGCTTGCCTTTTCATGATAAATAAAAGTTGATAGATTTAATATAGTCTATTTTATAAATATTTTTCCTTATGAATTTGTCTGTCACATTTAGACCTATCATCTACCTAGAATTGTATATGGTATGAGGTAGAGGCCAAATTTTATTTTTTTTCTACATGGATATCCAACTGACTCAACACTTAAGAAGGCCACCTTTCTTCACTATTCTGTAAAGAACACTTAAAGAAAAGTTTATTTATTTATTTTGAGACAGAGAGAGAGAGAAAACACGAGTAGGGGAGGGGCAGAGAAAGAGGAAGACAGAGAATTCCAAGCAGGATCCTTGCTAGTTGTCGTCACAGAGCCTGATGTGGGGCTTGAGCTCACAATTGTGAGATTATGACCTCACAATTGTGAGATCATGACCTGTGCCAAAATCAAGAGTTGGATGCTTAAGCTACTGAGACACCTAGGTGCCCAAGAAAACTTTTATTTCTTAAAAATTTTATTTATTTTAAGAGAGAAAGAGAGAGAAAGAAAGAGAACATGGATGGGGGAGGGGAAGAGAGAAAGGGAGAGAGGGAGTCCTAAGCAGGCTCCAGAGAGTGTGGATCCTGATATAGGGCTTGATCTCACAACCATGAGATCATGACCTGAGCTGAAATCCAGAGTCAGATGCTTAACCAACTGAGCCACCCAGGAGCCCCAGAAAACACTTTTTAAAATAAATTGTCCACGTATTTGTGAACACTGAAGAACTTCTTTTCTAAAGGCTAAGACTGGGATGGAAAATTTCATTTCATCTCTAATCACTTGATTGTAAACATCTGGGAGACTGTACTAGGAAAGATTTTGAGGTTCCGTCAGGACTCAGGAAGAGTACCATGATTGATTAACAATGCCCACCATTGCCTCAGGAAAAACGATCAAGTAGCATCTCTTTCATATCTTTGGACTAAACAATAAGAAAAGAGAAATAAAATAACATGAAAGAAAAGAAATAAATTATATTTCATAAGCTATATTGTCTTTTTAAAATTTATTTATTTATTTTGAGAGAGAGAGAGAGAGAAAAGAGTGCAGTGGGGGAGAGGCAGAGAGAGTGGGACAAAGAGAATCCCAAGCACGTCAGCATGGAGACCAACCCATGAATTGTGAGATCATGACCTGAACCAAAATCCAGAGTCAGATGCTCAGCCGACTGAGCCACCCAGGTGCCCCAGCTATATTATCTTAAATTTTATTCCTTCCTAATTCCCAATTTCTTCACTGTGCTACAAGTCATCTTTGAAAATGAGAAAGAATTCTCAAAAGCCTCAAGAGTGTTATACTTTTGTCTCCAAGAACACGAAGCCCAGTGAGAGAGTAAATTTTTTTCTCACCCACCTAAAATCAACCTTGCATTCTGTTGGTGGGCAGCCTCCAAGACAGCCTGACATTTTCCCTGTCTCCTGGATTTTTGCTTCTGAGATTAGGATATAAAAAACCCTGGCTTTGTCTTAAGTGCTCTCTTTCTGTCATTTTTTTTTACATACAGTTTATTGTCAAGTTGGTTTCCATATAACACCCAGTGCTCATCCCCACAAGTGCCCTCCTCCATGCCCATCACCCCCCTCTTCCCCCCACACCCATCAGTCCTCAGTTTGTTCTCATCATTCAAGAGTCTCTTATGGTTTGCCTCAAGCCAGCTGCCTTTCGGAGGCAGTCCCAGGGGGAGGCCCACATAAGTGAGAGGAGGACCTTCCAAATTTTGCCAACAAGTGGCAGTAGAAGCAGATTCTCTTTCTGTTGAGCCTCAAAATGACTAGAGCCCCTGCCAATAATAGCCTCACAAGAACCCTGTGCCCAAACCACCCATTCTTTAAGCTGCTCCTGGGTGCCACCCAAACAAGGAGATAATAATTGCCATTTTAAGTTACAAGTTTATAAAGCAGCTTCAGTGTGCATGGAGATGATTTATTATGCAGAATAGAGAACTATCATACCTTCATAGCTCTGGTTAATGTTTGGTATACTTGTGTGTAAAAACTACTACCTTCAGAATTCTGGAAGATAACACAGACTCTCCAATATCAGTAAGAGACATGCATCCACAGAATACCTGTTAGGGTTTGTTTTATTTACATGTTTTATTACTGCCTCCCTGCTTGTACATTTCTTTCCACCACCTGGATTGTCCTCAGTCTTGCTCTTCATCTGTCGGCTTGTTCCTCATCCTTCAAATCCTCCTTCAAGTGCTGCCTCATACCTAAACACTTCTCCTATGAAACCAATGCCACCTACTTGCCTCTAAAACCCTACGATCCATGCTCGGGCTGCAGTGCTCAGCAGTAAAAATGCCTCGTGAGCTCTTGTCAGCATCTCCCGCTTTTGTTTTATCTTCATAACTAAGCCATCAGCCCTTGAAAAGCTGTTTGAGGTTACTGTATAATATTTAGTACCATCTAACTGTATTAAGTACATGTTAAACATTTAATACATCTTCACTAGTTGATTGTCTTACTCAATAACAGTATCAAACTGTCCTAAATTTTACTTTCCTGGTAAAGTTTTTAAAAACTTCCATTTTGCTTCACCATCTTCTGACCCTGTTCTGTCTGGGAAGCGGCACTAATATGTGAATACTATGGAATCCTAGTAATGTTTGATTCATCCAAGAAACAATTTAAAAAATATATTTGGTGACGTGAGCATAAAAACCAACAATATCAGAAATACTTCGGTATTGCTCTCTAAAGAAAAAGGTGTATTTGTGTGTGTGTGTGTGTGTGTGTGTGTGTGTGTGTACTGTGTCCACTTGGGTGAGCTCAAGTTGGAAGTAGGATGGGGGGAGAGATACAAGCTAGGCCTCACAAATATGATGTTCCAATTGCAAATAGAAGTAAAGACAGTCATTTAGACATAATTTACCAATAGCATAGCTACAGTGAAAACTTTAGTTTAATGATTTATAAAATGCTATTTTTCTTGCTAATTTCCCATGGGTCATATGGGTATTTTAGTCAAGATTGAAGCAAGTAATGGACATTTCAGTACAGTATGTGTTTTTCCTTGCTTCATGACTTTGTATTACACTTATAAGGGCCAATTTTGCCCATTTATGCATATGCATAGCTCCCTCTTTTATGAGGAACATTCAGTTCTATAAGAGTTCTACTACTATCTATACAAATTTCCAATTAGGATATTTCTTAATTATTAGAAATATATTACATACCAAAGGACTACCGGCCCACCTTACCTGGAACACATCTAAAGATACAGATTATAAGTATCATTTGGGGAATGAATTAAGGGGAGATATAACAAGAAGTGTTCTGCAGGGGTCAGTTCCCAGTCCAGTGCTATTTAACATTTTTCCAATGACCCAGATGATGGAATATCAACTATGCTTGTTAAGTCTGCCGATGACATCAGGTGGAAGAAATAGCTGATATCTGGAAGAATAGACCTAAAATTAAAAATGACCATAGTAAATGTGAATGGAGTCAAACTGGAAAGAACGAGATTAAATGTGCGTGCATTTCCTGTTGCATAGGTAATGTTGGATATGATGTGTGCAGAGAAGATAACAAAAGACAAAGGAAATGCAAACCAACAAGGAAACATCTTTTTAAAATAAGGTCAGAGGAAATAAATCAAAGAGAATAGTATTTTAATTTGAAGGTCATCTGCCTTAAACAACAGGGAGGTGCAAAGTAACAGTTACAACCAGCAAGAACAACTGAAAGTTCGTAGAAATAAATATGAATTGTTTATGTAAGAATCTGTCTGTAGTCATATTGCTAAACCAGTGTAGCCACTTAACGCAAAGATGTCCTCTTCTCATGTCCTATCATTTTAAAAGGTAAATTATCTGGGGCGCCGGGGTGGTTCAGTTGGTTAAGTGTCCGACTTCGGCTCAGGTCATGATCTCACACTTTGTGGGTTCAAGCCCCATGTCAGGCTCTGTGCTGAGGAAAAGCTCAGAGCCTGGAGCCTGTTTCAGATTCTGTGTCTCCCTCTCTCTCTGACCCTCCCCTGCTCATGCTGTCTCTATCTCTATCTCAAAAATAAATAAAACATTAAGAAAAAGGTAAACTGGGGCACCTGGGTGGCTCAGTTGGTTAAGCATCCGACTTCAGCCCAGGTCATGATCTCACAGTTCGTGGGTTCGAGCCCCATGTCGGGCTCTGTGCTGACAGCTAGCTCAGAGCCTGGAGCCTGTTTCAGATTCTGTGTCTCCCTCTCTCTCTGACCCTCCCCTGCTCATGCTGTCTCTCAGAAATAAATAAAACATTAAAAAAAAAAAAAGAAAAGAAAAAGGTAAACTATTTGCCTAAGATGGTAATGCTTCAAGTGAAGAAAAAAAAAAACAAAATGAGATCATTTACACAAACTGGAAGAAGTGATATGTTTTTATTCATTTAAGTCATTGGATGTAGAAATCTGACCTCAAAAAACACTCCTCAAATGTGTCTTTATCCAGGAATGCATGTCTCACCAACAGGATTGCACAGTTTGGGGGTGCAATGATTGGATCTTTTAAGTGTGCAAAAGTCCTTCAATGCAGAACTCATATTTTTCAAATACATATTGGTTAGAAATAGCAAAATTTTCCAATTAAATTAAGTCAGTCTCAGCCTACAAGTCACCAAGCAAATAGCAACAGTATTTCCTTTGTACATCTAAGTAGTTCCTTTGTCTTAGCCTTTTGGGAACAAGAGAGTAAGGGTTTGCTGTATCTGTAGTCAACTGTGATAACAGTTCTCAAGTTGTGGTCCAAGGATTCTTTGGGGCTGATCAGGAACTCTGGAGGTTACTTTGTTTTTCTCTCTTGTTCTTTCATAAGTGTATAGAGAAGTTTTCCAGGCATTCAGTATTGCAACAGGTTAAATGCAAAACCGTATATGAAAACCAAGCTACCCTTCTATGAAGCCAGATGTTAAGATTGGCCAAAAAAAAAAAAAAAAAAAAAAAAAAATTCACTCTGAAAAACAGTGTGAAGATATCTCAGAAAATTATAGCTAGAATTGCCATATGATCCTGTAACTCCACTACTGGGTATTTACCCCCAAAATACAAAAGCAGTAATTCAAAAAGATAAATGCACCCTGTGTTAATTGCAGGATTATTTACAATAGCCAAATTATGGAAATAATCCAAGTGTCCAGCTATAGATGGATACAGAAGATGTGGTATATATGTATATAGTCATCATCTGTGAATTTCTTAGCCTTCCCCTTCATATTACTCAGCTATACAAAGATTGAAATCTTGCCATTTGCTACAACATGGATGGAGCTAGAGTAATGTTGAGTGAAATAAGTCAGTCAGAGGAAGAGAAACACCATAAGATTTCACTCATATGTGGAATTTAAGAAACAACACAAGCAAAAGGGGGGGGAGGGAGACAAATAAAAAACAGACTTTTTAAAAAATTTTGTTTTAACGTTTATTTATTTTTGAATGAGAGAGAGACAGAGCACAAGTGGGGGAGGAGCAGAGACGGAGGGAGACACAGAATCCAAAGCAGGCTCCAAGCTCTGAGCTGTCAGCACAGAGCCCAACGTGGGTCTCAAACTCACAAGCTGTGAGATCATGACTTGAGCCAAAGTTGGACGCTTAACTGACTGAGCTACACAGGTACCCCCAAAACAGACTCTTAACTGTAAAAAGCAAACTAATTTTTAATTTTTGGTTGAGAGGAAATGAGTTGGGAGATGGGTGAAATAGGCAATGGAGATTAAGAGCAAACTTACCATGATGACCACTGAGTAACATATAGGATTGTTGAACCACTATTATATTGTATATCTGAAACTAACATAACAGTATACGATAATTGTAATGGAATTTTAAAAAAACCTGAGAAATATTTCAAACAAAAAAGAAAAGATTAGCAAAAAGGTAAAATGTTACTACTTCTCCCATTAATTATTTTATAAAATGTAATTTTTAACATTTTTAAAATATTTTTGAGAGAGAGAGAGAGCTCACGTGTAAGCAGGAGAGAGGGGCAAAGGGAGAGAGGGAGAGAGAGAAAATCTCAAGCAGGCTTCATGCTCACCACAGAGCCGGTTGCAGGGCTTGATCCTATGACCCTGGGATCATGACCTGAGCTGAAATCAAGAGTTGGATGCTCAACTGACTGAGCCACCCAGGTGGCCCTGTAAAATACAATTTCTTAAGTAAAAGTTATGTTAACATGTAATGGGTTCACTGTTTTTATTTTAAAGTTAATTAATTAATTAACTAATACTCTTAAATTTCTCAGCTATAATTTCTAATAAAATAAATACCATGAGATACAACCCACATGAACAAAAGCTCTACAGGGTCTTCAATAATCTTGAATTGTGAAAAGGGGATCGGAGGGCAAACAGTGTGAGGACGACTGAATTATCCTAATGGCTCCTAGTTTATTTGGAACCTCCAATTCCATGTAACTAGTTAATCCTGTCTTCCAGGTTACCAGGTGGAGAGGGGGGTTGCTATAGATCGATAGATCTCAATCTGGGCTGTACAGTGGAATCACCTGAAGAGCTATAAAATAAATACTGATGCCTAAATTCTTTTAAAATTATTATTATTATTATTATTATTATTTGGGGATATTGGGTTTCTGATTAGACATTAAGATTTTAAAACCTTTCCATGTGGCATAGTAGGTAAACAAGGTTGAGTATGCATGGGCTAGACCTTCTTTCCTCTATCCTAAACAGATGGAGACTTGGGACATCCACCACACACTATGGTAAAGCCTCCCCAAAATATGACAGAACCCAAACAAGCCTCACTGTTTCCAATGCCACCACCCTGGGTAACACCTATGATATCCTGGGTTGATATGTGCTTTTTTCTCCCTAACATTGCTTGTGAATTTCAAGTAGTTACTGATTGTGCATTTTTTTCTCATGATTCATAGTACTGATATAATAACCATTAAACTGGTTTAATGATTAAGTTAACATAGTAAGGTTAAATATTGGGCTTATTTTTCAACACAAAAGCATAAGGAATAATTTGATTTCTTGTAAAAATGCAAATGATATCATTTTCCTTTGTTATAGCAAACCTAAAAAATCAGGTTAAAATTACATTTCTCAAAGAGCATGTTATTTTAATTATAAATCAAATAACCAGGTGAGTTTCACTTCTCATTTGACATTTGGTGATTAAGGGCTCCCGCATGGAGTGGCCAATCCCATAAAGCCATAGGATGACAACTTTGAATTTTATAGGGCAATTAGAGAATTTAGGTTTGAGCTCTATACCTGCCCCCACTTATTTTGCCCTCTGCCCTTTTTATTTTTATATCATTAAAACTTTTTTAAAAGTATGTTTATTTACTTTGGGACAGAGAGAGAGAAAGCGAGAGGGTACAAGTGGGGCAGAAGCAGAGAGAGAGGGAGAGAGAGAGAATCCCAAACAGGCTCCACACTGTCAGCATGGAGCTTCACATGGGGCTCCAACCCATGAACCATGAGATCATGACCTAAGCCAAAATCATAGTCTGGCTCTTAATTGACTGAGCCACCCAGGGGCCCCTGCTCTCTGTCTCTGTCTCTGTCTAAGTATACATTTAATTTACTCTGATACTGCATGACTTTTTAAAAAAAAACTTTTTTAAACATTTATTTATTTTTGAGAGAGAGACAGAGTGCAAGTGGGGGAGGGGCAGATAGCTAGGAGGACACAGAATCGAAGCAGGCTTCATGCTCTACACTGACAGCATAGAGCCCGACGTGGGGCTCGAATTCACCAACCGTGAGATCACAATCTGAGCTGAAGTTGGACACAACCGACTGAGCCACACAGGTGTCCCTGCCATTTTTAATATAAACTACTCATATTGAATTTAGTCACCATCTGTGGATTTCTTAACCTTCCCCTTCACATCGACTCTTTATTAGTCAAATAGTACATACGTTGTCATTAATTTGTACTAATTTCAGTATCTCTAGTGCTAAATGAAATAAATCATGTTTTTAAAAATCAGAATTAAGTGGGATTTTTAAAATGATCATGTATCTTTATCAAGAGTGATTGGTTTTGATACTTATTAAAATAACTTTTTACCAAAAATTTTATTTTTTTTGAAATGTTTTATTTGGATCTTTCACACAAATTTGTGCTGGTATTGCTTAATTATCACTAATATATGCACATGGTGTTTTCTAAAGAGGTGTGGACTTCTTGAGAGAGTGGGTACAGATCAAAATACATTATTCTACAAACTGCTTTTCATTTGTAATTGAAAAGAAAAGAAAGTATTAGATTGTTTTAACTTCTATATTTATACTCGGGTTTCCAGATTCTCTGTATTATGGAATGATTCCTAATGACTTTTGTCGTCCTTCAAAATCCAGTTTACTACAAAAGAGGCATCTTTTGAAAAAAGATTGTTAATAAAATATTAAATCGCCTACTAAAATATTTTAAATGATTTTTCTGTATGCAAGCTGGTTTATGATGGAAATAAAAGAAAACTTTCCCATAATGCAGCAAATTAACCCTTTTAAAGTATTAATGCATAATAGACTGAAGAGAAATGTTTATCGTACACATATGCTTATAAATATATATTTTATTAGATGTAATCTTTGCATAATTTACATTTTATATCAATTTCTAAGAAATTAGTGAGGAACGCAAAGATTCTACTTTATGATTAAAATGTGATATTATTTTAAAATGTTTAGGACACTATTTTCTTTCCCTTTTTTCTTCTTGATTACTGTTTTCTTTTCTATTATGTTATAAAAGATTTTGTGTTTCCTACAACAAAATAAGCCCTTCCATTTTTCCTTATGCTAATTTAACTTACTGTTCATTAACTGTAGCCTAATTTTTCTGTCCTTTAGTAAATAAGCATGAAATATTAATTATCAACAAGTGAAAGTTCTAAATCGTATTGCGCACAATTATGTAATAGCTACATGGAAAAACTTTATCTTACAGTAATATTTCTTGGTGTTGATCTGAAGTACCCATTAGCATATAATTCTCTGACAAGATGAATGAATAGAATTATACAAAGACAATCATAATGAATACTCTAACAATCAATACCCAAGTAAAAGATATTTATTAAATAAAAAGCTTATTGTTTTCTAGTGAGAGTGTGGATTCAGTTTTTATTGTTACTCTTTATTATTTACTCTTTTCATGAGAATTCATTTATTTGTGTACTTTATATTGTACAATGTTTTAAACATAAAAGAGTAATGTCAACCTTATTTCTTCACTATTTACTAGCTGTATTTACAAATCCATTTTGGGGGTTTCCCTTAATTTTGTGTTGGCTTCTGTTTTCCTATCACCAACTGTGTTTTTTCCTTTTTCATTTCTTAAGTGGGAAAGAATACGTTATATTCCTCGTGGTTGCTTTTTCCTTACAGAATTCCCCTGGCTCGCCACTGACAGATCTTGATATCCAAGAGGGAGTCAGCTTGCAGGATTAAAGGCAAGAACCTCAATTAGACACTCTCTGATTTCTTCAGATGTTTTTTCTAATCTTTTAATATGGGATTATAGGCAGCTAGAACCTATGCTGCTGTTATAAAAATAGTGAAGACGCTTTGTTCTAAATCATAAGCACTCGACATTTAAAAAATGTCTATTTTTCTTAATTTGAATTAATTCTGGTCTAGATGAGGATAATGAACTTTGGTCAGCTCTTTGCGGTCCTGAGTACAAAATAGCTTGATGAGCACTGTGAAGCACACACACTCTCCTCAGAATCTGCTGGAAAACTCCCTCAGAGACTGATTAGCTCACGCTTGTCACAAATAGGGGAGATAATTATGGGGCTTAACAGTCTATGTGGTGGATCTTTTGAGAGGCAATGGGTAGATCTAAGACTGTCTTTGGATCAACCCTAATTCTTATTATTGCACATATCTTGTGAGGCTTTTTTTTTCTCCTTTTTTCTTTCTTCCTTTCTCTTCTTTTCGTTCTTTCTTTCTCTCTTTTTTAGTTTTTTTTTTGCATATCTCCAGAGACTAAACATTGTCTCTTCCCAGAGGATGACATCACATTTCTTTTCCAGAAGATAAAATTGTCCAAATTAGATTATCTTTAATTAGTCTAATCTTATGAGCCATTCCATAAAGTTTATTGCGCCCGTGCTGGCACCATGTTACAAGATTCTTATTGAATGAACTAATCTTTCGCCCTGGAAATGATGCTTATAAACAATGTTGCTGATTCCTTTATTACAATAAAGATTTCCTTCTCTGAAGCTTCAGGTTTCAATAGCTGTTTTATGGTTCTCGGTAATATCAGATGACTTTGTTTTAATGAGAATGTTGACTTAATCCAAATTTCACTTGTTACTTAGTTATTCTACTGTAAAATGCCCCTTCATAGCGGCAAAAGGCAAATGGAGTTTCAGAAAATTTTATTTTAATGAAAAGTTATTTGGGATAGCATTATGTCCTCTTTTAACGTAAGAACCATCCCCTTTAAAACAGTCTCAGTTTCAGTCTTGCTCTTTGGTAAAAGAACACCTGGGGGAGGCATCTAATTACACACCCACTCATAAAAAGTTTGGTTCTAGATTGAAAGACAAAACAAACTACCATAACTAGAAATTATGTCCTGTTTCTGTCTCAGTTGTCACCTGCTTAAAACTTTATCAAAGATGGTTCACAAATATGTGCTTATTTTTTAAAAAGCCATGGATTCAACTGAATTACAACCTCCAAATCAGAATTGTTGACAAGATGATCCTAATGATATTCCAAATCAGATGAAAGTATCACTGATTTACATTTTCTACTCTTTTAAAGCCTTTTAAAATTCTCCACATCAAGCTCTTTACTCTTAAGAATTTCACGTGGTTTGTGACCCGGGTGAAGTCCCTTAACTCTTGGGGTTCCTGTTTTATGATCTCCGTAGGTAGAGGGCTGCAAAAAACATAATTTGAAAACTCTCAAAATCACTCTGATTCCCTGATATAAAGTACTGTTGTTCTCTGGGGACTCCCTTCTTTCCATAAACGTTGTCCAGTTGTTGAGAGTTCAAGGAATTGCTTTTGTTTCTTGAGTGACTACAGTACCCTTAGTTGCATGACTTCTAGAACTATTTTATTGCCAGATCTAGTTCCTTAGGTCCATTTCTTTTAAATAATAAGCTTTCTCAAGAAAAAGAATTTCCTTTTTAAATGGAATAGATGACTGTCTCTCCTGTATGAAGAACATCAAAATGAAATCTGATAATAATTCTTTCCCTCTACCTCTAACACGCAGAGGAGAATGATGATCATGATATACTTGGCCCATTACAATGCAAACAGAGGGAAGAATATTTTGTTGCATCAGAATAAGTGCATCTGTTTCACAGCATTTTTATAGAATAAAAAAATGAGAAAAATGTGTATTGTTCTTAATTTGAATTAATTCTGGTCTACATAGGCATAATGAACTTTGGTCAGCTCTATGTTTTCTTTATAACTTCCCCAGAATGAAAGAAAATATTTCAAATAATGCTTACTGTGAGTGGCTTCTCTTTATAATTTTGCTTACTAAAACCAGATGAAAAAAATCAGGTGGTGATAACTGGCCATTTTGAGTATTTTTTTTTTCAAAAGTAAAGACTATCTTATTAGAGAACTTTAATACTTAGTAAAATGGTGAAATCACATGGCTTCTTTGGGCACAAAAGGTCCCTCTTCACATTCTCATTTCTTCATATTTTGTTGTTATTTCTCTCTCTCTTTCTACTCCCTCCCTAATATTTGAATTTAAAAGGAAGAGGTCACTGCTGGTTTCTGTCTGACTGGGTTTGCATAAGTAGAGAAGACCAGCATTAGGCTTTTTCCACAGAGCAATTGAGACTCAGTCAATCAGACTCAGTTCATTGATTTTTGGATCTGAGCTGCAATGGCGCCTGTTACTGTGAGCTACCCTGGTGAAACTGACCAAGGCCTCTAATCCTCTTAAACAGCAGTCAAGAAATTGAGATAAAAGCTGGCAATTCAACTTGTTCAAATAACAGATTTGACAAATTAGGAGGGTTCAACCCTACGATGAAAAAAATTCAGTCTTGGTGGCTATATGCTATCGTGCAACCACACGGGTGAGATGCAAACCGGGTCCTTACAAAGAATTGTTGGACATACTAATAAGGGGAGTAATTCCCTTTATTTTGTAAATGTAATGAAAAGAAAATTATAATATAAATGAAATGTCAATGTAGCAGAAGAAAAGCCCTCAGAATTCCAAACCCCAAAATTAGATTTTGCACAATGATAATTTCTGTGCCTTTTCGTATGGAAAAAAATAACGTGAAAGATAAAAGCAAGGTTTAAAGAAATATTAGTTTTGCATAAATATGCTTTTAGCCTAATGGCATGTTTAATTTAATTCTGTCAATAAGTTCAATGAGAACCTGAGCAGTTTTAGTATCTACACAATAAATATAAATTATGGAAATATTTATTCTGAGTTAACCATTCAAATAGATAACTTATTTGGTAATTGCATTGAATTTGCTAAAATTACTGTTCCAATCAGTCAAAAAAAAGTTGAGATTCTTGTTTGACTATATACAGACAACGGATTTCAAATGACAATTGTATTCTACACTTGATATTATCAAAGATATATTCTGAAATAGCATTTACATGATCTGACATTGTGTTCACAGTTACACGGGATGCCCCACATGTAAGAAGGAAAAAAAACCTAAATTTTAATTCTACCTAATATTTCATTTCATTACTTATATTAAGAAAAGAGAACTAAAGCAATGTATCCATCCCGCAAATAGGCAAAAGCCCTTATTTTTATAAATTTCATAGTTACTTGATTGAATGAAGGTAAGTCTGCACTTCCTAAGGTTATTTCAAATACCTCTTATTTTCCTTTGTTTCTATTGTTTATTGCTTTTCTATCTTTGTATACCCAAAACTTAGAGTAATGCCCAGAACATAATACATTTTTTCAAAATTTTTTATCGTTTATTTAAGAAACAAAGACATAAGCAAGGCAGGAGCCAACAAAGAAGGAGACACAGAATCTGAAGCAAGCTCTAGGCTCTGAGCTGTCAGCGCAAAGCCCAATATCAGGCTCGAATTCGTGAACCACAAGATTATGACCTGAGTTGAAGTCAGTCACTCAACCGACTGAGCCAACCAGGCACCCCAATGCCCAGAACATAATAAATTGTTTGATCATTGTTTTTCCTTTTCTTGTTGAATGAATGAATGAATAAATGAAAGAATGAATGAAATAGATGAATGAAGGAAATCAAATGTTTTTATCTACATGAATTTTAGGAAAGAAATAGTTGTGTGGGGCATTTCATGGTTCCTATATGGCGCTCATAATGCCCTCATTTTCTTGGCACAAATGAGGTTCAACATACTGTTTTTACATATTTAGATATCAAACTATTATTTAATGACTTGGAAATTAACATTTGGCCAAACCTATGGATCACCATTCTATGTGGAGTCACTGCTACTGTAAACTCTTTGTGATCAGAAAGTCAGTCTAATTTGTCTATTTCCAGCACCTTATATGTGGTAGGAACACAGTAAATAATAATTAAATGAATGGATGTGTAAATGAGTAAATGATTGTGTGATTAACTGAACACCCCAAATATTAGTTGTATCCATTACACAATTACATTGAAAAACTGTGGCTAATTGGTAGAAATCTGCTGCCTGGGGAACAAGGGCAGTTGAGGGCAGTCAATGCTTATTCAATTTAATTTTCCATTCATTTATTGAGCAGGTATTGAACATGTATCCAACTCTACAGAATTCTTTTGTTGATCTTAGAGGAAGATACATAGATATGAGGAGTTTATGTATGATAAAGAAACCAAATGAATACCAAAGTGTGCCTAAGAATATATTAGACATTCCTAAATAAGTTACCAGATATACTACAAAAGGAAAAAGGTAAGACAGTACGTATAACTAGATTTTTTGGTAGATGCATGTCTCTCTGAAGTGATTTGACATACAAAGCTGGCCCCTAACACCCTACATTTATATACTATTGCTAGTTTATTACTTTATCTGACAACTAATCCCTTCTCACAGCCCTATTTTTAAATACAAATACCTTAAGAAGAGGTAACACGGCAAACCTCCAATACTTGGGTGTTTCCATTCCTTTCTTAGAACCATATTCTTCAGTGAGAAGGCTTGAGGACTTGGAGTACAGGAAAGAAAAAAGTTCGCTAATAAGAGAAAAAAATAAATTTGACAGAAGAGATGTGGGCTTGTCATGAGTAACTTATTTATTTCCAGATGTTTGGCCCTAGGTGCTAGCAGAAGAGGATAATCTCATCATTAGGAGCACAAAATGCTCTCCATATATTTTGTAGCTTTTCCAGGGTTGGAATATCCCTGCCCTGGGCTATTGAGGACTCTCACAAATGGAAATAAAATTAATATATGTTTGATGATGATTATTTATTCACTGACTTAACAAAGTTACTTAAGCAATCCAAACTGTTATCATCTTTTCTGCTATGGGATAAAAATTATTAAAAGCTTAAATAATTACATGTCCTTTGCCTTTGTTAACCTAAAATAGAGAAAGGGAATTTCCTTAATCTACTACTTTCACCACCTATTGAAGACAATTTCAATAAATAGCCATCGAATACTTCCAAAGAACATTTTTCAGACAAAAGATGCCAATATGCTGATAAAATCAATTCAAATAAGAATACTACACCTGATTATATTTCTTAGGAAAATATATATTTATACAACTTAATGAGAATGGAATAATTTGGCCAGAATAGAATTCTAGTGATGGACCTGATTTTTTTACACCATAAACGAAATTGCTCGAGTCAAAAGTGATTGCCTGAATTATAAAATGACAAATAAAGCTTGATATAGAAACTAACCCTAGATCATTTGAAAAAAATTAGTGTGTGACAAGAAGAACACACCTTTTAAATTAACCAAAAAAGTATGAGATTACCACTAAACAACAACAAGCTTTTACTATTTAGAATAATAAAAATATGAAGTACTACCCAGTGTGTGGCTTTAAGACATACACATTTTTAGTTAGTCATAAAAATTGCAGTGTCTCTACTGTTTCTTTTCTTGCATCTTGTCTTCTCTCATCTTAGTGACAAGTCAGACCATTTTTTGAACACCTAATATATGCCAACTGTTTTCATCCTCACAAGAATCATGCAAGGATAGGTATTGGCCACATTTTACAATGTGTAAATAGCAGAGGCAGGGATTGAATACAGATCTATCTGATGCCAGAGCTCTTTATGTATTTCTAATTACTCAATGAGCTCCTTGTCTCAATTAAAATATAAATAATTTACATCATATGGAACATAAACATTGTACATTTAGGATCTAGAACTATTAAGGGGAGTAGGATGCCCTTCTCTCTTGCAAGTTACGGCACTTGAAAGCTAAGTGACAGATACAGGACAACCCGGCTATGCAGTTCCCACATGCTCCACAAATGTTTATTGAGTGCCTGCCTGCTTGTGTACCATGGACTACGGGAGGCACTGGGGAGACAGCAGTGAATATAAACAGATAAAAATCTGCCTTTCTAGAACATATACATTCTATCAGGGAAGACAATAAGCAAAGTAAGTAAATACATATCATTTTTCAAATTGGAAAAATGAAGCAGGTAAAGTAGTTGAGGCTGAGATTTTCAATAGGGTAGCTAAGCCAGAGAAGGCTTCTCAGAGGAAGTAACTTTAAAAACAAACAAACAAACCTGAATGAAAGAGCAAGTTGTATGGGCAGCAGGCAGGTCAAAGAGAATTCTAGAAAAAAAGAGCAGCAAGAACAAAGTCCCTGAGGCAGGAGTAAACTCTCCACATTTACGGAACCATGAGAACACTAACGAAGCTAGAAACACGTGATTTCACTCTCTCACAAGAACAATAGGAGATGAGTTCAGAAAAGTAATGTAAAGCAATGCCATGTAGGACCTTCCAGATCAAAGAACACACCTTGGTTTTTGCTTTGAATAAAAGAGGAAGGTGTTTGAATGTATTGAACACAGGAAGGGAATAATCTGACTTGAATTTGTGGGGAGCTCTCTGATGGTGTTGTTGGGAGTAAAGAGCACAGAAGCAGAGCAGAAGCAAGAAAACCAATTAGGAGACTATTGCAATAATCCGGTGGGATACAATGATGGCTCAAGCCATGGTGGTAGTAGTGGAAATGATGAGCCATGATTGAATCCTGGGTATATATTGAAGTTAAATGGAACAGAACTTGCCAACGGACTGGATGTGGCATATAAAGAGAAGAGATGATACAAGAATGATGGATCTATGAAGTTATACCTGATTGACTAGAAAGATGTGAGTGCTGTTGGTTGAAATAGGGAAGATAAATTTACATTCAGACATACCTGTAATCACACTTTTTCACTAGATACACATGACAAATGGGCAACAGCAAGGTACAATCAGATCTATCTTATCATAGCATAACAAAGGCTTTGTTTCCATTGATCATGTTTTTTTCTTTTCTCTTCCCTTTTCTTTTCTTTTCTTTTTTTCTTTTCTTTTCTTTTCTTTTCTTTCCTTTCCTTTCCTTTCCTTTCCTTTCCTTTCCTTTCCTTTCCTTTCCTTTTCTTTTCTTTTCTTATAACAATAGAACAGTAGGTCTGAAATTTTTTTAGGTTACAGGTCTCTTTAAAAGTTTGGGAAGATGGGCATGGAGGAGGACACTTGTGGGGATGAGCACTGAGTGTTATTTGGAAACTAATTTGACAATAAACTATTAAAAAAAAAAAGTTTGGGAAAAATTATTGACTATTTCCCCAGAAGGATGAGCTTTATCATACATACAGACATTTACATTTTATTGCCAGGGCAGAGAGGAGGGGTTGAGAATTTATAGCCCCCACGAAGACACCCATAGTCTCCTATTTAAGAAGCCCTGAATATTGCTCTGATACTCACTCCTGTGTGATAAGGAAAATGTTCACTACCTGGTCTGCATTTTGTTTACCACCAGAGGCCCCTTCGTGAGAACCTTTGGGTTAATAATGAAGAGTTGGTTATATCCTTGACCATAGTATGGCTCTTTTCAGCTTCCTACAAATAAATTATTTAAAAGCAGCAAAACCTCACTGTTTATTAGCATAGTTTATTTGAGAATGAACTTCTATTGCTACTCTTTATTACTTGGTTATTTCCTATTCAATCCCCCCAAAATGGTTAGAATCTGCAACACTCTCAAGCCTTAATTTGTTTTCCAGGAGGACAAAGAGACAATACAGAGTTTGAGGATTAATGACAAATATTATTTCTGTTACAAAAACTTACTCTACCTTTACCCTTCTATTTAGATTTATTTAATCCAATGACTAAGAATTATTAGGTATACTATTACCTGTGTGGTAACAGGGTGTACAAGATGACATGAAAAGAGAATAATATGATCTACCTAAAGAGATAAAACATAAATACCCAAAATGTTCACTATGAGCTCCCTTGTTTGGCTAAATGGTGAAAGAGTTCTTGAAAATAATGGCTAATATAAGAATTGACTGTGGCAAGTAAACTCCCCCATATCTTTACCCTCCCTATTTTCACAAAACTGCTCATTTCTAAGAACAGCACTTCATCCACCAGTCTCAGGTGGAGGCTCTTGATTTCTCAGATTTCCTGAATTTGGATTAAGATGTAGATTTGGTGTTCAATCTACTCTCTAGTGCCATTATTTTTTTAGCATTGCTAAGGCACCATATACTCCTAGCATAGCACTTTCTCCACAATTTGAAACATTACATTTCCAAAACCAAACAAACTAATAAGAAAACAAAAATCCTAAGCCTTTCGTAATTGCAAAAAAACTTACATACAAAAACTAAAGCATAGTAGTTTTGCCCACCATTGACACAAATTGATAGTGGTTGGTTCAATTCTCTTCAAAATTCTAAATAAACAGACTTACATACAAGTAAACTATTCTGAGGCAGGGGACCTCTAAGTATTAATTGTCTTTATGTTTTACTATTTCCACCGGCTGAAGACAAGCTCTTATAGGGTGGCGTTGGTGGCCATTTTGTTCCTAGTTACACAGCTGCAGAGCTGAAAGCAGGGCTCAGCATATAGTATGGTATAACCCTATTAAAGTGGTTTTTACAGTGGGCTGCCTACTTATTCTGGTCTTGGGAAAAATCTAAGCTACAGCCCCTGTTACTCTAGTGGTTATATTTTGTACCACACCATCCCACTTCCTTCTCTCTCTTGCTGACAGTTCTACCTCTTGGGAAAACATTCCCTCCCATTCTCAGTTGTTTTGTGGGAAAAGGAGAAGGTTGATTTGCCACTCAAGTTCAGAGCTGAGTTCTCACTGGCTTAAGCAAATAATTATTTTCCCCCCAATACGTCCAGCCCCTACCTCTGCCCCTATGATTGGTTTAGAATGCATAAACCCTCCCGGGGTGCCTGGATGGCTATTCGGTTAAGCGTCCGACTTTCGCTCAGGTCATGATCTCGCGGTTCGTGGGTTCGAGCCCCGTGTTGGGTTCTGCGCTGACAGCTCAGAGCCTGGAGCCTGTTTCAGATTCTGTGTCTCCCTCTCTCTCTGACCCTCCCCTGCTCACGCTAGCTCTCTCTCTCCTAGAAATAAATAAAACATTAAAAAAAAAAAAGAAAAAAATAGAATGCATGAACCCTCCCAAAGCCTATGACATGCAAAGGGTTTCCGAGAGTGAGAAGTCATTTCCTCCTCAGGATCTACTAGAAGCTCTTATTTTCTTCTCCAGAACTAGCTAGTGGAAGGATATGGGCTCTGTTAACTGCAGCGCCCATTGTGACCACACAGAGGGAAGTCTGGATTTGCCAGAAGCCCACCATCTTTGGAGTATGAGAATAAAGCCAACTATGAATAAGCTGAAAAGCTCTGCCCCCACAGAGCTTAACTATCCACGTGGAATTTATAGTATGCTATAAATTATGCGAACCCATATATTTTTTTACTAAATCAGTTTTACTTGAGTTTTCTGTCACTTATAGCATACAGTCCTAACTAATACAGTATCTTGTCAATAATCTTTCTTCTTGCTCCCCTCAGATGACTTGAACAAGTCTCTCTCTCTCTCTTTTTTTTTTTTTTTTTTTTTGTGTCANTTCGAACAGAACTGAGATTCTTCGCTGCTTGGACATAAGAAGTGGTAAGTGCCGAGAGCTGACCCAGAACAGACTGAGGCTTCATGTCAACTGCACGCCCACTGACTGACTTCGCGTTTGGCTCGTTAACTTCCTACACCCTTCTGTTACCTTGTTTGTTGTGTGGTTCGCTTACATCCTGCTCGGTGTGCTGTGTAAGAAGCCAAGTGTGATCACATGGTGAAATGTCATTGAGTTTGGAATCCTGAACCTGCTTTGTAACTGATTCACTTTGCTTTATGACTGACACTGTGGAAAGACACAACTCATGTGCGCGCCTTTCTAGCATGCTCATGATAGTCATACAGAGCTTGGTCTAATTCCAATTCCTTCACATCCATCAATCCATCCATCCATCCATTATTTAATTAATTCATTCAATCAGTATTTTTGCTAACCTACCGTGTGCCAAGGACCTTGCTAGGTGGGGGGTCACAATGAATGCCAAGCACAGCTCCTGTTGGCATGGCACTTATAGACCACCATACATGCTACATGGAGTTTATGTTCTACTACATACATTACAGAGTCTTTATAAGTTGAAGTTTTCTTATATTAAAAACCAGAGCTGTTACAGTTTTTGTGAGATTTTGCGATATGCATGCAAAGTGTCAATTAATTGTGGCCCTATGGAGAAGAGATATGTTGAAAGGATTTTTAAAATTTCTGTTCACAATTGCTATGACTGCCGATATTCAGTAATATCGTCATGCAAAATGAGGTAAGGATGTAAAAACATTATTGCCTTTTCTTTTCCTATTTGGGGTGGGGGGGCGCATGGATAAATGGGCATCACCAGGTGTATATATTAATTGGCAAGGTTAGTGCCTGCTTGATATCTATTTACTCCTCTCCAAATCCAACTACTGTCAGGCGAAAAAAAAAAAAGCCTGCAGAAAATAAGACTACTAAAATCTAATTAGTGATTCCTTAAAAGCAGTTGGCAATCTCAGTATCTCTGTCTTACAACTTGTTTCTATGACTATTTCACATGTTGGAATGAGGATTCATTGTGAGATGGACTGTATGTTTTTTATCACAATATTGGCACACAGTAGGTGTTTAATAAATGTTTCATTAATAAGGAAATTACTAAAATTATTCTTGTAGCTTTTTACCAAGTACTACAACTCCTTGAAAAGAATGTGGGCAAATGTGCCTACTTAACTGTAGCTTTTTTTCAAGAGTAAAATATAGCAATTGCCTCAGACAAAGGCACTGGCAGTTATTAAGCCCATCTTGTCGTCTACTTCAATAGCATTACTTTTCTCCTTTGGTTGGAGACAAAATCCATAAAGCATAATGGATAGCCCATATATTTGTATTAAATATTAGTGTATTAATAATAGGTGTATTAATAAATAGTGTAAATAATAGTGTTAAACATTTTAAAAATTAGCGTCCAAATAGTTCTCAGCTTAAGAGAAATGAGTCTTCCTAGAAGGAGTAATTTTCCAAAGCAAAAAATAATTTCAGAAAATGCAGACAATCATTTTTCTCAGCAGTCATGTGTGTGTTTCTAATTTGGCTTCTTCTTCTTCTTGTTCCCTAATTTGACCACCACAAAAGACCCCAGCACAGTCACTGGTTTAGCATGAGCATGTGATCAAGCTCTGCCAATCATAAAATCTCCTCTCTGGCCTGGGCAGGCATGAGGAAAGCTGACTGGCGGTGGGAGAACGCCACACCGCTGCACGGAGTAAAGGAGCCTGTAGAGGGAGGGACGTATGATAGCCTTGCAGTCTGATCAGCGCTTGCTGTTTTCATGCCTGCCCTTCTGGCGTTCTGAGTCTGAAAGCTCTTATATTCCATATTTTCCCTAATTTAATATTCTTTGTGGCTGTGACAGTCCACAATCAAGACATTCTTCTGTGCTGCCTAGTGCAGATATCCTTGTAAAATTAACTTTTTTGTGTCTCCCGCTCATTTTGCTTAATCAAAAAAATGAGACGAATAAAGTACAGTGGAATTTGATTAGTAGTGTTAATTAGGATGCATCACAAACATTTGGAGAATTCATTCATTCATTTTGAGAGAGACAGTGGGGGAGGGAGAGAAAGAAGGGGAGAGAGAGAATCCCAAGCAGACTCCAACACTGTAGCCCTGAGCCAGACAGGGGGCTTGACCTCATAAACCATAAGATCGTGACCTGAGCCAAAATCAAGAATAGGCCTGCTTAACCCACTGAGCCCCCAGGTGCCTCTTGAGAATTAATTTAAACACAGGTTGCTGAGGGTCCTAGCTACAGTTTCCGATTCAATAGGGGTGAGGCCTGAAAATTTGCACTTCTAATAAGTTTCCAGATATTGCTGGCCCAGGCCCCATACTTTGAGAATTAGTAGGTTATATACACTAAGGTCTATATGACTACAAAAACTCAGACACTACAGAACTCCATACTGCTTTCCCAAAAGGTAATTTCTGGAACTCCATGCACTAGTAATTAGCAGGTGTTAATACATGAAAAAAAGAGAGAATTAAATTACGTGTAAACAGATATTGTTATTGCAAAACTTCTCAAAGCTTTGGTATATCAAGTCTTCAGGAGGTAGAATGTTGCACGCACTGTTTTCCAAACTTTTCTGACTCTGGAAATCAATTTAATAGCACCACATGTCTTAAAACTAGTGTTCTACAAGAATTGTGTAGAAAATACTCTGAAATGTACAGGTTTTGGAAAGGCAATTTTTTACGGACTAGTGAGAAAAGAGGTTCTGGAATAGAAGGTTGAAATTATTTCTATTAATAACTGTAACTAATCAGTGTGTCACACCCGCCCACGCTAAGTGAGATGATTACTAATGTGCATTATGTATAAACTTAGGAAACTGGATTTCATAAAATACAGACCTGGGCATCTGAAACATTTTAAATGTAAAGTGGGACATTTTACTATTTTATTACAGCTCCTGCCTTCTTTTGAACAGTACAGAATATATAATTTCAGATAATTTCCAGATGTAATTGTACTTCTCTGCTGGTTAAAGAACAGGTAGGCTCTGTGTTGAATTGGGAGCCTGGTTGTTAAGAACACTCATAAGCCTGTGTCTAACACAGGTCATGTGATGACTGGTGTTGGAGCAGGAGCTCACTCTGCAGCTGCTCAGGAATTCTCCCACAATGAGTCAGACTGGAGGTTAAGCCAGATGGAACCAATAAGTCATAGAAAAAAATTAAATTCCATTAAGACCAGTTTCTCTCTCTGGACAAGACTGAGATGAAACACCTATAATGGATGACTGGGTTTCAAAAGTCTTTAAGAGAAAGAATTGTTTTAAACTAACATGTTTAAAGATTCTGATATTTCAGTTGGTTTAAAATTATTTTAGATAAATGTTCTAGTGCCTCAGATGTAAGTAGTTCGTTTGAAAGTTATGTTCCCTCATTTAGGAGTGGTTTAAAGAACAATAATGAGCTTGATCATATAGAATTTCTCCCTATATCAATCCATATACACATTGAAACACTTCTCCTGGATAAAGTATAAGGCAATACTTACACTAAGTTATACTACATATTCTCGTTATGCTAGGAACTAGAATGAGAAACTAAATCATATAATGTGAACAACAGGTTGATTCAAAACAGTATCATGAATCTTGAGGGGGGGATCCGAGTACTTAAGATATTCCCTGAAGAGCACAGAAAGTCCTGGAGAAGCCTGGAGAGTCCCATTGCTAAAATTTGGACTCACTCCTTTTCCCTCTTGCATCAGAAGTAAAGTGGCTATTCTCACAGACAAGTCACAATTCTACCAGATTACCAACAAGGTCCATTAGAAGCCATGAAGGTTTATATATGTTGACTCATACCTTAGATGATGTTCCAGTACAAATCTCTAGAATGAAGAACCAACCTGAAAATTTACTGCACTTACCCAGAGGCTCAAGCAAGTAGAACTGTCTAAAAATCAAATGGATATGCAAATTCTGAGATGAAAATTCAGTAGTTCCATGGATTTGAGAAACATTTCACACTAGTTTTTAAACGTTACAGATTCAATAAGATTGAAACAAGTTAGTCCAAAGGGAAATTTAATTCTTCGCTGATGATTTTACTTATGAATCCTGTTCTTGAAGTGGTATTCTACCCATAAATTTATATATTTGAAGCAATAGCTGAGGGAACTTTACAGGAGTTTAACATAACAGAAATTTAAACATAATTATTACTTGTTTTTAGAGAGAAGTTATTTTCTCATGTATGTTTTTTAATTATATTTTCCCAGAAGGAAAACAGCAAAAGGAAATTAGCTACTTTGGGGAGACTCTTGTACATTATTTGAGTCCAAACAAACAAACAAACCCTCAGCTAAAACACGTACTACAAAATCACTCTAAACCTAAATCTACATACTCCAGATTTAATTTTCTCACTTGGAAAAAAGAAGTCATTGGCCTAGAAAAACTGTAAAGGCCTTTGTAGCTCTAAGAACTTATGAATTAGTAACTAGTCCATTTTTTTCATCACACCTTAGAAAAGGTAGGTCACTTCACGATTTGGACATGATGGTCTTTAAAGATACATACTCAACACTGAGATGAGCTGTGCATCAGAATGCTTTTCCAGCCGCCCCTTTCTATCACTCCTGGGCAGCATTTCTCAAATCCCAACTTTCACAATAAAGAAGAGTGAGTTGTGGGGTCCTCTTCATTGTGAACTTGAACAGAAGCACGTGTGGGGTACAGCATTCAAATATATGTAATGCGTTAGTATTCATTTGTTCCTGATGCCTCTGGTTTTCTACATCTACAGTTGACTGGGCATGTAGTAGTCTCTAAAATAAAATATGTTCCTTTTTGGAAACATGTAGAAGTATATATATGATAATAAAAATATATTTAAAATATATTTATATTTATACATTTAAAAACTTTTGATATCTTCTTTCTTTAAAATGTAAGTATCTCATAGATACAAAGTTTATGATATAAAATATTACAAAGGTAAAACATTTATTCATGTAATAAAATAATAAAGAGGGAGCTGTATTTTTTTTTAAAAACATGCAACTTGAGAATTCAATGAAATACAGTATAATAAATGCCAGAATAAATGTAGTACTAAATCAAATTCCTTGTTTCATCAGAAAGTATGTGGAACTTCAGAGATAGGGGCCAGTTCGTTACTGAGCTGGATGACTATCAGGTGATTACTTCAGGTGTATATCTAAGTGGTAAGAGCCCATAAAGTCATTAACACTAAATCTTGGCCAGAGATGACAACATAATTCAAGATGCCACATTTCCCACCCCCAGGGCCTTCAGGGAAGGTGGGAGAATACGCAAACAAAACCAAACAAATATTTCTCTATAGGAACGTATGTGAGCATGTATGTATATGCTTGCACAGATAAGTGATGGCTCTCGGTGAGGAGACTGCGAGCCTGAGCACGCAGTGCTGGAAAACCAGGCTCATATTTCCAAAACAAAGGCACACTGGTTTCCAGCAGGAGGCCTGACAGAGAAGCAGCGCTGCTTTGGAAACTGGAGGCACACATGCTATATTGCTCCCTCCGCGTAGGGTGGTTCTGGCAAGAGATTACGGTGCAAAATAGAAACCTTTGCAACAGCCACATCATCAATGCCGGAGCACCTCTTTTCCCCTGCACATAAGCACCTGCAAAGAATGAAAGGAATAGAAGCACAAAACCAAGAAAGAGATCCCAGAATATTCTCTGTCTGGAGTCTAAGGGCTTTTTTCAGTTTCTTGCTAAAGAGAAGAATTTTATAATTACGTGGGAATATTGGGCTTTGAAAATGATCATCTCCACACTCAACTAGAAATGTAATTGCCGCGCATCTTATTTTTAACTGCATCTTTACCTATTCAAGAAAATGGGAATTCTCTTGATAGTTTAAGAAAACTTTAAAGGAATATCTAGCCAAAACCTCTTCGCATTACAAGTGAGGAAATTGGCAGCAAGAAAGGTAGCAAAACTTTTTTCAGATCGTTAAGACTCTGTAGGTGCAGAGATAGGACCAAGACCTTCACTAGGTTCCTTCCATTAGCTCAACGCTCTTTTTCTACACCACTTTATGAAGATATGCTATCATACAGAGTCTTCATTAAAATTTTAAAGCTGCTTGCTGTCAATATTACATGCTATACTGTGAGTCTGGGTATTTTTTTTTTAAAAGAACTGATACCTCGTGATTTTATTTTATGAAATCACATGATATATAAAATTTAAGAGACCTAAAGAAGGGATCTTAGCCTGATAATCATTGAGAGTGCACTGATTCCTTTGAAGTCTACTTACCCACAAGTGATGAAAAGTGGCTTAAATTTGGCCTGGGCAGAAGGCAGGTGTACAAAGAACTTTTGAGGCTTTGGGTGTAGACTTCAGATTGATTGTTCAATCACGAACACGGTTACAACATTGTCCTCACAAAGGTATATAAAATATTTATTCCGTGTTATGTTCTTTCTTAAAGTTACAATGAAAAGAGGTCTCTCCCACAATGCCCAGAGCTCACAGGTGACAGTGGCTGAGGACGGAGCAGGGCTCCGTGTGAACATGAAGCTGAAACTCAGAGTAGGCACTGCAGGTTTGCATATGGAATCAGAGCAACACTGTAAGGAAATATGTAGCCCAAGGTTATGAGACATCAGTGGTTCATTTATCAAGAAAAGGAGAAAAAATAGAAATATCTCATTGAATATTATCGGTCTCAAATTTTGCCAATAGATTTATGACTTTATGTTAGTAAGAAGGGTAATAACAATGTCACTTAGGATGCTATATTTTATATGTGTAAGTATGCCTATAGTTAATAGAATTCATCAGGCAGTAGGTTTGGGCACTATTTAAAACATGGGTCAGAGGGGCATTAATTCTATTCAAAATGTCCATCTGTTGCGGCCCAACGTGCACGGAGGGTTGCATAGCAACCCGTAGTAGCGCATGGATCCGGTTGGCTTCCCTCTGTTGCTTTTGTTTGCCCTCTGAGAGAGTTGCCCTTGATGGAGAAACAGTAGGTGTTCTTTTATTTATATATTTATTTATTTTTTTTGGCTGGAGCTTGGCCTGGTGAGTGGGGGCTCATTATAGCCTGCTGAGCTAGATAGCATTGTGAGGCAATATCTGACATATGAATGTAATTTATCTTCCTGGCATGATTCTTAGTCCCAAATTGATTCCCAAATTCCTAGAACTGTGGAAGTATAGCAATTAAAAAGAAAATACCAGGACCTTTTACGTTTATACCCAGGAAAAACAGTCAGCAGAGCAGGCAGGAAGAAAATTCCAGAAGTTTGATTCGATTTTGCAGCGCTTACTGGGTTTTCTGAACTTGAAGTCTTTTTTGGCTCCACATACTGGGCAATTTGTTAAATGAGGATTCCTCAGGAAATCACATTCTTAAAGGTTTCTTTGCAACATGTACCACTTCTAAATACTTATATTCTCTTGATTCTTACTACATTTTTAGCTGCTCAGTAAGGTTTGTAATGAATTTCAGTACCTGTGATTGTACGTAAAATAAGCATCTATCCAGCTTACTTTATTTCCAGTATTAGTTCCTGTCTGTTCCCTAGGCATCATGGATATGACTGTGGGCCACTGACAAATAACAATCTTAACAAATCACTGCAATTCAAAGCCGTCAATTAAGTGCTCTTGAGAAATGAGAACATCATATTTTGAGAGAAATTGTTATATCGCACCAATAGGAGTATATAATCATGACACCAGAATATTTTCTGTTAATTGGTTGTTGCAACTCGATGTAGCTGTTTATATTTTACTCACGGCACAGTTTCAGAAATGCATTCCCTTGAAGTCCAATGAATCTATGTATTTCAATTTTAAGCAATTCTAACATTTTTTTTTCAGGTAATGATATCTAAGCTAATTTTTAATAAAGACCTGATTCATGGGTGGACCCTTAAGAACATTTCCTTAAGTATATTTCAGGTAATATAAATACAACTCTACCTTCATTGCATTATGACTCAAGCTTCTGAATGCTAAAGTTGTTAGTCGTACAGTATTCTTTCTAGGATTTGTTTTCTATTCACTGTTATTTTTCTTCTAATATTTTTTCCTTGAAGTAGATGTGAGAAATGAGATATTTCATCTTTCAAGTTGCCACACTTGTAATGTTAGAGGAGTTACAAAAGCCTTGGGCAGCCATGGACTGCAGACTGGAAGTTGGCTCACAATCATAGGTCAGATTCATGTAATTTATTACCAAATCTCATATAATTTATTGTAAAGTACCCATATAATTTATTCCTTAATGTGAGTCCCTTTTTTAAACTTTTAAAAATGTTTTTGTTTGTTTATTTTGGGGGGAAGGAGCAGAGAGAGAGGGAGAGAGAGAATCCCAAGCAAGATCCACACTGTCAGCACAGAGCCTGATGCAGGGCTCAAACCCATGGACTATAAGATCATGACCTGAGCTGAAGTTGGGCTCTTAATGACTGAGCTACCCAGGCATCCTGTGAGTCCCATTAGAGAAAGCAAGAGGGGCCAACCAGGTAGAATACCAGAACAATCAACATAAAATAAAGGCATTTTTGGGAACCAGGACATAAAGCCACCTCAAATGTAGAAGACAAACCAAGGATAGAGTTGTACAACTAGTTGACAAGAAACATCGAATAAAGATGTAGAAACTTGAGGAAAATAAAATTTAATATGCTCTGTCATCAAGAGTCAAAGGTTTCCATTAAGCACCTAGATTCAAATGGCTGACTGTCATTAGCTAGTTTTGTGATCTTGGTCAAGTCATTTAATCTCTCTGAGATTCATTTCTTCATCTGCAAAATGTGATCACTGTACTCACCTCTAAGTTGTGAAAATTAAATGAAACATCTAACTTAAAGAGCCTAGTATGAGCCTTGGTCATGGTAATTACTCAATAAATACTAGGATTTTTTTTTCCACATTATTTTCTTTACTCTAAACACAAGAAACAGAGGAGGAATCCAGGTTCAAGGATATGGGCAGGAGTGAAATCTTGGGTGTTTTTCTAAGATGGACCTTCTTCTTGACCCCTTGAGCATCTTTAATAGGACTCTGGAACATGTGACATCTTTCTTCTGGAAAGATGGAAGGTTGGTCTTATGGACACCACTTAGTCACAGTTACTCAGCAATATGAGTGAATAAGCCATGTTACTCAGTTACTCAGCCATGTGAATAAGACAACACACACACACACACACACACACACAGGAAAACATCTACTTTTTAACTCAAAAAATAATTCTGAAATTCCTTTAACTCTTCCACTCAGATTACTCACATGCAAAATGGAAATTATATATATATATATATATATATATATCCTACTAATGTTATTGTATTATATAAAATAACGCATTAAAACTAGGTTAATTTTTTGTCTTTTTTAAAAAATGTTTTATTTTTATTTCTGAGAAAGAGAGAGAGATAGTGAGCAGAAGAGGGTCAGAGAGAGAGGAAGACACAGAATCCGAAACAGGCTCCGGGATCTGAGCTGGCTGTCAGCACAGAGCCCAATGCAGGGCTCGAACCCACGAACCATGAGATCATGACCTGAGGGACATCATGTAAGTGGAACGACTTAATCCACAATAGGGTGAATTTTGATCAGTGAAAATTGAAAACTGGCCCATAAATCCTTCTAATCCTTCTCTTCCTGAATAAGTCGTCTATTGTTGTTCACGTTTCTCAGAAGACAATTCTGAGACAGTGAGTGATTAGTTGCACTAGATAGCTTAGTAGGCTCCTCAGTTCAGTCTTGCTTCTGTCCTATATTACTTCCCTTCACCTCTTTCTTGCTTTCCTGTGATATTTTCTAATAAATTAGTAACACATGAACTCTGCCTCAGGCTCTGCTTTCTTGGGAAACAAAGATAAAATGTCTCTCCTGATTAAGACTCTTTGGTGGTTAAACTCATCATTTTAACTCTACCTTTCCAATCACTTCTCTCAACACTCCTTGCCTTTCACTTTATGCTCTAATGATATCAAATTGCTTTTGCTTCCCCACAGAGAGCATGCTGTTTCACACTTTTAGACCGTGGCTTATATTCTTTACTCAGTCAGGAATACCATCTTTTGTTCCCAATTAATAATCTTATACTAACCAACCCAAGGTCGCCTCCTTCCATGTGTTCCATTTACCGGTAAAAGGTATAAGGTGCAACCATCTGTCACCTCTCTTCGAGGGGATTGTCTAGCGTGCCTTGGACCACTGACATACTAGAAACTTCACCAGTGTAACAGCATCTTGAATCTTCATGACATTTCTCTCCAATGGTCTGCTATGCATGTGACTTATTAGAGCCCCTAGGATAAACTGGGCAGCCATTAGGAGATGATGAGGGAGAGGAGATCATCTATGAGAAAATGTAAAGGATATTTTGAGGGTTTTGGTTAAGTATCTTGACTCTACACTATTGATAAAAGTAAGAGAGTTCCACAGTGTTCCCAGGTTAGGCAGGAAGTCAAAGAACTCACTTGAGAGAAAGTCAGATTCTAGAATATGTACTCACTTTGGGAAGAAAAAGAGAGAAAGCCAGCAGGTGCAGATTTCTGACCTAGACTTTGAGGATTTAGAAAACTTTACTGAATAGAGGAATCAAGGTCATGATTTACAAATCAAATGAAAGCTACTGATTATAGCTCAAGCTATTTATATTTGGCTAAAAGAGTCATCACATTTAGAATAAAATTCACCTTCTACTTGGGGTGGAATAAATTGATTCTTCCTTAGGCCAAACATTTGAGTACTCTGTGAGTGCTCTGTCTGCTACATGCAGTGTTAGATACTGAGAGTACAAAGATGTGGTCTTTGCCCACAGGGAGCTTGTTATCTAATGTGGGGAATAGAACTGTCCCACTGATAATGGCTGGTTAACATGCTAAGTGCTGTGAGACAGTTGCCTGGGGTGCTGTAGGAGACGGTGTACAAAGTTTGGTCTAGTGTGAACTTACAGAGGAGATCCCTCTATGACCTTACTCTTACATAGAACAAGACACAAATATTATCAGGGGTGATAAAAACTCATTAGGAAGAAAAATCAATAACAAGTAACAAATACTGGGTATGTTTGTGATCGCAGAGTATTCAGCGGGCAGATTTGGATGAAAAGTGGGCCCATTTAATATCATTTTCAGTGGCTTTTCTCTCTAATGACATTTGTTCTCTTTCCTGCTTCTTTCTAACACATTAAACGTTCAGAGTATAATAAGGTATCCTCTATTCTGCTTTGTGTTCCATATATTTGTCTATTTTTTCTAAATAGTGTTTAAATAGTCCATTTCAATTCTGAGGTCTTAGGAAGTAGCCTCTTTCACTGGTGTTAAGTAAACCAACACTTATTTTCAGATTCAGCATTTGAGATCCTGAAGCTTCTCTTCTTAAACTCATTCTTTCCCCACCAGAAAACATCTACATCCTCCCTCATTGCTAATTCTCTTCACTTAAAGTCCTACCTATGGCTTCTCCTGGGCAGTCCTATGTTGTATGCAGTGGGGAGAGATTCTGGCCCATTTCAGTCCTTTTCTTTCAGGAGGAAGCTCACGCTATTAGCACTGTAGACTTCTTTGAATTTTGTTTGATATTGAATAGGATTGTTTACTTCACTGTTCTGGAGGTTCACACATCCAAAATTGAACAGTTCATATAGTCAGAGAACTGTATGCAGTTGTAGTCTGAGCTGGAGTACATTTGAATGGAAGGAGTACCTGTCAACCGAATGCAGGTAGCAATAAGCACATGTGTTCTCAAGACAGATGAGCAAATTTGCCTCCTTACTTCCTGCTGAACGCAGAGCCTCTTTTGTCTCGGGTAGTCTTCCAGCAAACAAAGAAGCCACTTGGCCACATATAGCTCGCGTTTTATTTATTTAGTTCCCCCCTGTAGTGTTTTCAGACCAAGCTGCCCTACAAGAAGGAATCATGTCTACTGATTAGCAAGGCCAGACCGTTGCTTGGGAATTTTCCTTGTGACCCCTGCAACAGATTAATTGTTTGCCATAAGGAAGTCTCTTAACCTTGTGGTATTTCCCTTTATACTCTCCAAGGGGAGGATAATAATGCTGGAAAAGAAAAATGATTTGATAACCACAAATGAGAAGCATCCCTTCAATGTCTTTGTACATATAGGCTTCCTGTTACAATAAGAGTATGGGTTTGTCCCATTTAAAACAATTCAGGAGACTTCTAGAACACTACTGTCTGAATAATAAAAACAATCTTTCAAGGCGTGACCATTTTGCCCACGAATTTTATTCCCTCTGGTGAGAAATTTGTGATAGAAAGTATTTTAACTGTTCACACTATTTTCAAAGCATTTTTAAAAACTGGTATAATTTTCCCCATGGCAGGAGGTTGATAGTGCACATACGACATTTGGTAAGTGGGATAATAAATATGTAGTTCATAGCAGAAATATGAATAATGAATACAATCTTAAAATGGTAGCATTTGAGATTTGGTCCGTGACCATGACTCACAGGAAATACCAACTAGGAAGGGGTGCCAAAAACCAGGCAGGAAAGAACCAAAGGAAGGGAGCTAAGCAGTCTGTTGGTATGGTGATGGTGTTTGAAAATGCTAGTTACAATGCCTTTGGAGAAAAGATGTAAGGAACCATACAGTTTACAAACTGAAACCTTGTACTGTAAGTCTGGTGCAAGGAACGAAGCTGTACGAGCCAACAGTGATAAGAGCCATCAGAGTAACAAATGCTGACCTATAAAAAACTCACATAGTGATTAAAGTGTCCAGAGTGACCATCACACTTGTATGAAACCACAATTTTTTTAATCCAAAGTTTAATGTTGAAATCCATCTGATTGCAAAGCTTTAGAAGACTCTCATTTGCTGGAAGAGTTCTTTTATTTAAAATTAATTTTTAAAAATGCAACAGCTTTAAGCCACCTTTTGACAAAAGTGTTATAAAAGACTGCACACCGTCATCTTGGAACAAACTGCTGGTCACATGAAATAAACTTTTACTCACCCACATGACCTTTTCTTCTTCAGATTTTTGTTCATATTCCTTACACTTAAATGTGTTAATCTCAATATAAATAGGTTTCTATTTTGCATTTTTACTGGGGTTTTCTTCATAATTTAAACTATAATGTTACTTGAGTTGAAGCCGTAACATTACCATTTTTGTTCCCACATTGACTTCTAAAAATTTTTCAAACTATTCAGCATGTGTAAACTAGAGAAATAATAGTGGTGGTAAAAAGATGCAAATTCAACAAATATTAACAATAACATACAAATGGGATGAAAAATTGTTCATAGGGATAAACTTATACTATTAAATAACTACAAGTGGATATGACATAATGAAAGCAGTTCTCACAGCACAAGTGAAAGTTTAAGAATATAGGAGTTATTAATATGATATGCATGAGCCTTGAGGACATTAGGCTGAGTAAAGTAAGCCAGTCACCAAAAGATAAATGCTATGTGATTCCACTTATATGAGGTGGCTCAAATAGTCAAATTCAGGAAGTAGAATGGCGGCTGCCAGGGCCTGTGGGGAAGGGTGTAGTGGCATATTTTTATTCGGTGGGAACAGCATTTCAGTTTTTCAAGACAAGAAAGAGTTTTGGAGATGGACAGTGGTGATGGTCCCACAACAATATGACTATATTTTTAAATGATAAAGGGGTTAGAGTTTGGTATGTATATCTTATAACAATGCAAAAATTTTATTTATTTTTTTTAAATATTTTATTTATTTCTAGGAGAGAGAGAGACAGCGTGAGCAGGGGAGGGTCAGAGAGAGAAGGAGTCACAGACTCTGAAACAGGCTCCAGGCTCTGAACTGGCAGTCAGCACAGAGCCCGACACGGGGCTCGAACCCATGAACTGCGAGATCATGACCTAAGCGAAAGTCGGACGCTTAACCGACTAAGCCACCCAGGCGCCCCGACAATGCAAAAAATTTAAAAGAATTATTAATAATATAAGATTTCTGTGAAAGCTCTTCTTCAATAACATGACCTCATCCTCTGTCCAGTGGAGACTGGGTACAGGACGCTCTGTAGACCACTTGGCCTGACGAGTTGGTCCGTAGGCCACCCTCAGAGATTTGCTCATAAGAAGGAGCCTTGTGTTGCCAATCCATTTCCTGCTCCTTCTATCCAGGTCAGGAACTCAGATGTTAACGAGGCAGAAGACTTTGAAGAGGCAGAGAAATGAGTAAAGAGCTCTAGCTTCTCTGTGAAGTGCCTTTTTCCTCATAGGAATGACTTGGGGATGGACTCTGCCATTTTGGAAGCTGGTATGGAATTCCCAGCTTAGACTTTCTTTTGCTTGAAAAATATAGAGAGGGAAGGCACTTAACTGGCAGTCTGGCTGATTTTGTGCAATTCTGGGCTAGAAGGCAGACTGGCAGTATAAGGCATTAGTGTTCACTTGGGCCGATATACAGCTCACTATGTATGTAGATAGAGATTTGGGGCCAAAGCCCTAGTTAGTGATGAAAAGTCATCCTCTGCACATGTCTCCCATGGACAAATAATTTGATGCATGGGGATGTATATGGCTAATTCTGGACATATGTAGACTAACGTCTTCCAAATAACCTTGTTGGCTTATGTGTTTGTGAAGATTTTGATTATCCACGGGACGATTTTGATTATCAGTCAGGAATCTGTCAGAACATAAGGGAAAAAACACAAATGCACCATTTTTGTAATTTAAAGGTCTCTTACTCTTTAGTTTGGTGCATATGAATGTATTTAAAAAACAAAAACCTTAAGAAGAATAATGGGCCTCCACAACTTCAACATTAATTTGTGCTTCATGGTAATCCTACCTCTTTAAGGAAAAGAAAGTGATACCTAACTATACCATTAGCACAATATAAAAACCTTTGCATTAAATATAAATCAGAGAGAAAACATGCAGCTTAAGCGATTTTATGTTGACATTAGTTATAAAACTTTTAAAGATGCATATACTCATAATGAAGATTGAGAAAACTTAAGTCATTGAAAAATGTATTTATAACCAAGCTAAAAATTGTCAAAAATAATTTGAAATTTTCTCTAAAAGAAAATGAAAGCCTCCTCTCTCTCTTTGACCCAGCCACGTTCAAGTCACATCGGTCAGCCAGCAGCACTGATTAAGCCTCCACTGGTGCAGAGCTCCTCAGACATCCTTTGTTTCAATAAAAATAAAATGTATAGCTTTGGCCTTAAAAGGCCTTTCTTTCTAATAAGTCTCCATTTAGGTTTTTTTTTTTTCAACACAGAAGCGTTGAAACATATTCAGAACCTGCAGAGGCTGCACTAAGGTTTACACAATCAATAGATAGAAAAATTTAAAGAATGGGGTGATGAGGCAGAGCCCAGAATGGAGTTAGGAAATGCTAGTTTTGATCTCATCAAAGTATCACATCCGTCAGCTTTCCCTGCTCCACAACATGTAATAGTCTGATCTCTTCGGATGACCAGAGTCAGTGACAGCTATGAACACAAACAGCCATCAATGACAGCACAATTGTAGATGTTTTCATGACGGTGTTTGTTGTTTCTGCCCTTGGGAAGCCAAGAAGGAACTTCTTGGATGACATTTGGGGCTGGACGACAAGAACCAGAGGTGTGTCTCCCAGTCTGGGAGAGGGTAAGCACCGTGCATCTCTGATGACTTCCCACTCAATTGATTGCCATCTCTTAGGAAATTTAACACACAGACCCGAGCCCTAGTACACTGACAAAGAAATATAACATCCATCGAACTAAGATCGGTCAGAACAAACAGAACCCATGCCCAGCCAATAGAGCCGTTTGAGCAAAGACTCGACAATGTGAGTAGAAGTAATAAGAACACTTCAGGAAATTCAAGTACAGCACTTAGGAGACTTTGTGGCAGTAACAAAGATGATTTCCCACCTAATTAATTTAATACATGAATTAAAGGAGATACACATCGATAGTCTGGAAGATCAAAGGCAACAACTATTTGCAAAGACGTAAGATGAGAACATAAAAAATGAAAATTATGAAGGCAAAGATAATACTTCAGGGAGAGGTCCAGGAAACCTCCTATAAGTAATACAAGTTCTATCAGGAAATAAAAGTGCCGACAGAAGAGAGGAATAATTAAAAAAGGATAGATGAAATTTTTTTACAAGTTGAAGAACCAGCTCTCTGAGCCTCAGGAAGATTGAAAAGGAAAGTTATGCATGTAGGACAAAGGTTTTAGGGAAAATTTCTAAACTCTCAAGGCAAAGAGAAAATATATTTTTTTTTACCGTTGTAACCATTTACAAGTATACAACTCAACAACATCAGTTGTAGTGCAGGTATCCCACCGCAATCTCTAGAACCCTGTGCATCTTCCAAAATGGGAACTCTGTACCCATTAAACACTAACTCTCATGGACTCCTCCCCGCAGCGCTGGCAACCACCATTCTACTTTCTCTATCCTTGAATTTGACCACTCTAAGCTCCTCATATAAGTAGGATCACACAGCATCTGTCCCTTTATGACTGACTTATTTCACTTGGCACAATGGACAGAGACAATCTCAGCACATCCAAACAGAGCAAGTTCCCCACAGTGGAACAAGAAGCGAACAGACACTGAACTTCTTATCAGGGATAGTAGACTGCTTAGATTAGACAAAGTAGATTACTTAGCAATAATCTCTAGACCAGAGAGGTAAATTATTATAGGCTATCATATAAAAGCATACTATAAATCCACTTTAAATAAATATGGGATGGATATAAAAATAGACAAACATCTGAGGAAGAATCTAGCGACTTTAGAAATAAACCTATGTACAGAAGAAAACTGAAATGTAAGGCAAAGTAAAAGTTTATTTTACTGAGAAAACTGTGGGTTACTTAAATTCTGATGACACAACTATCTGCTGATCTGAAATAATATAAAGTGGTACCGTTATCTCATACTCTATGAAAAACTACATTCTATGTCAATGAGAGAACTAAATTTTTAAAAATCTGAACAAAATATTTCAGATTCAGATGATGGACAAAGTGATTAGTATTTATACTGTACAAAGAGATTTAGTTTCCTCACAAGTTGGAAATAAAGAGTATGTCCATCAGTAAAGGAAGTGAAAATGTATATGGTTCATATTTCAAGGATTAATACAGAGTCATTAAACCTGAACTATAGCTGTATCAATTGACTCAAAGGGAATTTTAGTGGTCATTATCCAGAAAAAACACCAACAAGAATAAAAACCAATAAAAAGAGTTTATACCAGCATGCTTATAGAAATTTTTAAATTGATAACATCCTTTATTGGAAGGCATGCAAGAAAATGTTTGTGTTCATCCATTGATGGTTGAAATTTCAAGTATTACATCTTTTGTTGAATGTATCTGGATTGAATTGAATTAAACTAATTAGAATTCAGTGAATCTAAAATAATCAAATGTAAGTTTTCATTCTTTCTACCACAAACTGTATTTTACAAATAAAAGAATTGAATAGAAATGAATAACTATACAACACTCAGAAAGTTTATGAAGGGCATCTGAACTTCAGAATAAACTTTCTAGGTTACCCAAGTTACCTTATTTGAAAAAAGGTACCACATTTTCTTTAATACAACTTCTTTCATAAAAATAGATAACACCAAATATAGTTTCCAAGGAGTCCATTACATATCATCACCTTAAAGTACCTTAGATACTGGCATCTTGTAAATAATGCTCTGCCTATGCATTACAGATACATTGCGTCCGTCAAATACTAGGTGCTTATTTTTAAATTTGCTTTTATTTGAGTGTTAGTCATAGTAACAAGTTTATACTGCAGTAATAAAATAACCAGGGACTCTCAATGGCTTGTCAAAACTAAGGTTTATCTTTTACTCATGCTATATGTTCAAGGGTCTACCCTAAATAGTCACTCAGGGATCCTTGTCGTAAGGGACACCACCATCTGTATTTCCCTCAACTAGAACATACAGCTCTAAGAAAATGACCATAAAGGAACTTGAGCAGGGGAGAAGAATTTTGGAATTTGTCTTACTGATGATTAGTTTTTTGTCTTGTCTGTTGACAACCTACTAGATATAACTAGTCATGTGGTACCACCTGACTAAGAGAGGGTATGAAGAACAACTTCCCAAGTGCCTCAGAACCAGATAGAATAAAATCGGATGAGCCCCTGAATTCTCTACCAAGGTTTATTTTGAAGATCTGGGATTTTGTTTATGTTTTGTTTTGTTAAAATGGAATCCTAATCCATAGATGGAGGTCTTGGAGGAGGAAGCGACAGAAATAAATTCATAAAGAATAAATTTAATAAGTACAATTTTTATAAAGGAAATTTAGGTACCTGTTAAGGAGTTGAAAAGAAAAGATGGAACGCTTTAGGATGGCAGCTTTAGAAGAATTGGATGCTACTTACAGTAACCAATAAAATATGGGGTTAGGTTATAAAAACAATGTCTGGGAATTGTAAAACAGGGAGAAAAGGGCAGCTAATAAAGATAAAGGAAGCAGGGGAGGCTATCAAAGCCATGTAGTATAATATGACATTTTAAAATGGTAGAGTGGAGAAGGAAAAGGCTGAATAGGATTTGAATGCTTAGTCTGATGTTAGGTAACTGTGGCTGCTGCTGGGCTCCCACGTTTAGGGGAAACCCCAAGTACAAGACTAAAATTTGGCATATTATGTTTTAAGATTTAGGGGCACCTAGGTGGCTCAGTCAGTTAAGCGTCCGACTTTGGCTCAAGTCATGATCTCACAGTTCGTGGGTTTGAGCCCTGCGTCAGGCTCTGTGCTCGCAGGTAGATCAGGGCCTGGAGCCTGTTTCAGATTCTGTATCTCCCTCTCTCTCTGACTCTCCCCTGCTCACGCTGTCTCTCTCTCTCTCAGAAATAAATAAAACATTAAAAAAAAAAAAAAGAATTTAGCTTGCAGTTAGACAGCTACATCCCTGAATTCTGAAGAAGATATTAGTTGGCTCTTACTTGAAGTATTGAGATCTTCCCAAAGTCCTCTAAAATTTTAGAGTTTTCTCTTAAAATGCCAGTTATGAAAGTTTGACAAGAGAGTTCACATCCTTGAATTAAAATTTCTTGAATTAACTTTAATAAAGTCCATATTTTCATTTTCTAAATTGAGATATCTTGAAAATTCTGTTTTATAGTCTGTTATGCATCCAATATGCATAATAAGATTTATCCAGGAAACTATGTCTGAAAGTAGCAAAAGCCAAGAGCAGATTTCCAAGGAAAACTAGAGCAACAGTAGACATCACACCATGGACTCTAAGGTTAGAGTAATGTGTGGAAGGTGAAATGAAATGAGGTCACTTGTGTCAAGAACTTTTAAAATAGAGCTGGGAGGCCACTAGGGAGATGGGCCTTATGTTCTCACCAATGGAATTATGAACTTTTTTTGAACTGGGCCAAACTGCAAATATTCCATACTCAGGCCCAAACCTGCAACTTGTTACAGTTAGAGACTTTATAAAATGACAACCTTAGCCACCCATTATACTCAGTCAAGGTTAGCTTTTTGCTGTCAACACCAATCAAAAGTTCTTTGTAAGCCATGTATGTAAGTATTCCTTTTTCGCTTTGAGTTCCTGATGTTTGCTCTCTGGTGGGTCAAAGCACCATTTGAGTTGCTATACAAATCTGTGTACCTCTTGGGCACCTGGGTGGCTCAGTTGGTTAAGCATCTGACTTTGACTTAGGTCATGATTTCATGGTTCATCAGTTCAAGCCCCTCACAGGTCTCTGTGCTGACAGCTCAGAGCCTAGAGTCTGTTTCTGATTCTGTGTCTCCCTCTCTCTCTCTCTTCCCTCCCTCATTCACACTCTCTCTCCATGTGTCAAAAACTATTAAATAACCAGGCACTTGGTGGCTCAGTCCAGTTAAGCATCTGACTCTTGGTTTTGGCTCAGGTCATGATCTCACGGTTCATGAGTTCAAGCCCTGAATCGGCCTTTGTGCTGGAAGTTTAGAACCTGCTTGAGATTTTCTCTCTCCCTTTCTCTGCCCCTCCTCCCATGCTCTCTCTATGTCTCTCAAAATAAATAAATAAAAACTTAAAAAATATCTTTAAAAATGAATAAATGTTAAAAGAATTTTTATTAAAAATCTGTGTACCTCAAATTGTAATTCTTTGATCTCAAATCAAAATTATTTTGCTTAATTATTGCCTCCTGACAATTTTAGGTTAACAAATCCAAAACTTTAACATACATACACACCCTGTCATCCATTATTAATTTATTTTCCTTATAGTGGGTGTCAGACTCAACTTTTACTGTAATTCTTTTAAATTATATATATTACTATTTGTGTCACAAAAAAATTTATTACACACCTTCATAAAAATACTATTCCATGGATACTCTGGAAAATGAAAGAGTTTTTAACCTAACTTGATTCTGAATAACCCAAATCCATATTGTTATTACTTATGTATTGTCTATGTAGAATGATACTGTACTTATCTACATGGAACTTTAGAAGTCAGACTTTCTTCCACAAGGTTTTAACATTATATCGAATCTCAAAGATACCTATGTCTTTACATTTACCTCTTTGCATTAACACCAGGCATTCATTTCCTTTGTTATTCATGTCTGTGCATTGCTACATATTTGTAAAGAATACATGCATGGGAATATGCTGCTCTTAATCTAGGTGCCTAACTTCCACTAAAGCAGACACTGCCACAAAAGTTTGTAAAATAGGTTATTTTATAACATGTTTCCAGGAAACAAGACTGGGTAACAGAAAAGTAAACAGAGAGTTTTGGAAAAATAATACAAACACACACACACACACACACACACACACACACACAAAAAACATTGTTAAATAGGCTGTTCCTGCAGACAACAGTTTTGTGATGTGATATGAGAAACAGTCACCTAAGAAACAAATGGGAGAAACATTTGTCCATTGGCTTCCAATGCCCAATGGGTTTAGTTTCACCCATGGGGTAGGGTATTACCTTCTTCCCACTTCTAGGATGCTCAGGTATTGAGATCCCTCTGACAATCCAGACAGTAGCACCTGAGAGACCCTGGAACAGAAGGGAGATCTCTGGTGAGGCACTGACAGATGGGAATGTGGTGAAGCATTTCTAGATCTCTCCCACATTCATAGCAGAATCAAATTTGAGATACAAAGGATGTGAAATAATGCATAAAAGGCATCTTTTATTTAAATAATACATAAAATAGGGGCACCTGGGTGTCTCAGTCAGTTAAGCATGCAACTCTTGATTTGGGCCCAAGCCATGAGCTCATGATCATGGGATTGAGCCCCGTGTTGGGCTTTGTGTTGAGTGTTGAGTTTGCTTGGAATTCTCTCTCTCCCTCTGTCTCTTCCTGTCCCTTGCTTGTGCTCTCTCTTTCAAGATACTTAATTAATTAAATAGATTGAGGAAATATGGCAGAGTAGGAGGACCATAAGCTCACCTTGTCCCACAAATACAATTGGATAACAAACACATCACTGTAAATAGCCCAGAAAATGTCCCAAGACTGGCAGAACATATTCCACAACTAAGTGTAGAGAAGAGACCACATAGAAGAAGGTAGGAAGGGTGGAGACATAATCAGAAGCTAAACTAACTCATGGGACTATCCATAGGAGGGAGGAACATGGCAGGCATGGAGACAGGAAGGAAGACCCCATGCTGGGCACCTAGCCATCAGGGATCTGCACTGGGAAGACCCTTTAAGTCCCTTAAAATTTGACTCTGAAAACCAGAGGAACCTAATTTTGAGAATTCTTGGATTTAGCATGGCTTAACACCTGGAACTTTAAAAATAAGTGGGCTCAGCTCTGGATGAGCCTAAGGGCAGTAAGAAACTGAGTCTCTTGCCTTAAAGAAACAGCACAACAAATAGCCCTGCAGAGATACAGCAAAGAAGCAGCAGTATACCTGGGGGTATAGGAGAGGTAGATTTGTTTACTAATCTCAGAGCATGTGCTAGAGGAGTAGGGATCTTTGGGAGACTTGGGAGACTTCTCCAACAATAAAAGAGCTAGCAAGTGCCATTCCCTCTCCTGCTTCCCAACCTAGATACACAGACACCTGCAGGAGCCACCACAGCAGGAATACTCTCCACCTAGCTTGCTAAGAGTGTGCCCTGCACCCTCACACTTCTGTGGATCCACTCATTCCACTTTGGCTTTGGCAAGAATTTTCCCCAGTGGCTGCAGATCCCTCCTTCATTGGACCAGCATGGGTCTTTGTGACACTGTGCTCTGCCTCCACACTCTCCTGTGGACTTGCTCTCAGCAAGAGACCATCCAAAGCAGTGTCACAAGTGTGGTTATTTGCAAGCAGCCCTGACAGGGGTTGGTACCACTCCAAAGTGACTTTTGCCTTGGGGAGAGAGGAAGAGGACTATACATACCAGTATGACTGAAGCTCCAGCAGTGGGCTAGGGAAACATTGGGTCTGACTGCAGGCCTCACCCACCAACAAAAACTTCTCAGAGGACAACACAGAAAGAGTGCCCTGTAGTTCAGTACACTGCAAATTCCTGGGCCGATTCAACTCAAGTTGAAGGTGGCCCAGACTAACCCACTAAAAACACAGGAACCAAAACTTGTCCACAGAAGGCAGAGAGAGCTATTGGAGAAAACTGGACTGGAGGCAAAAGTGGCTCAGCCACAGTAGTAAGGTGCATGAAACACACATAAGAAACACCTCTGAAGCACCAGGTTATAGTGAACAGGGGCCATTGCACTATAGGACACTGTGGGATCTCTTCTTCATAAGAACACTAGTTTCAATAGCAGAAGACATAGCTAACTTTCCTAACACATAGACACAGACACAGAGCTAGTCAAAATGAGGTGACAGAGGAATATATCCCAGATGAATGGAAAGAAAGGACCAAATCACAGCAAGAGATTTGAATGACACACAGATAATCAAAATGCCTGATAGATACTTTACATTAATGGTCATTACATTACTCACTGGACTTGAGAAGAGTGGAGGACATTGGTGAGACCCTCAGCAAAGAGATAGAAAACATTAACAAGAACCAATCAGAGATGAAGAACTCAATAACTGAAATTAAAACCATGAGAGACTCTTGAATGCTGACAAGAACTGAGGACTGATGGATGTTGGGGGGAGGGAGGGATGGGCATGGAGGAGGGCACTTGTGGGGATGAGCACTGGGTGTTATGTGGAAACTAATTTGACAATAAACTATTTGTAAAAAAATAAAAAATAAAGAAAAACCAGAAAAAAATACACTAGAGGGAAAAAATAGTAACCTAGAGGAAACAGAAGAATGGATCGGCTATCTGGGGGACAAAGCAATGGAAAGCAATCAAGATGAATAAAAGAGAAAAAAATAAAAACAGATAAGAAAACTCAATGACATTATCAAGAATAAAAATATTTGCATTATAGGGATCCCAGAATGAGAAGAGAGAGAAAAGAGGGAAGACATATATTTGCAGAAATAATAGCTGAAAACTTTCTGAATCTGGGGAAGGAAACAGAAATCCAGATCCAGAAACCCCTAACAAAATCAACCAAAGGGTTTACACTAATCACATAGTAATTAAAATGGCAAAAAGTATAAATAAAACATTTAAAAAAATTTTAAAAAGGGGGCGCCTGGGTGGCTTAGTCAGTTAAGCGTCCGACTTTCGCTTAGGTCATGATCTCGAGGTTCGTGGGTTCGGGCCTGAGTCGGGCTCTGTGCTGACTGCCAGCTCAGACCCCGGAGCTTGTTTCAGTCTGTGACTCCCTCTCTCTCTGACCCTCCCCTGCTCACGCTGTCTCTCTCTCTCCTAGAGATAAATAAAACATTAAAAATTTAAAAAAAAATAAAATAAAATGGCAAAAAGTAGAAATAAAGACAGAATTTTAAAAGAAGTAAAGGAAACAGTTACCTACAAAGGAAACCCCATAAGAGTATCTGTGTATTCATCAGCAGAAACTTACAAGCCAGAAGGGAATGGCATGATATATTCAAAGTGCTGAAAGAAAAAGAAAAACTCTGCAGCCAATAAACAAGGCTTCATTCAGAATAGAAGGAAAGATAGATTCCCAGACAAACAAAAGTTAAAGGAATGCATGACTAGATAAGCTAGCCCTACAAGAAATGTTAAAGGGGACTCTGGGAAAGGAAAAATTGTGAGTAGGAGTAAGAAAAACAAAAAGCACAAAAGCAGTAAAATTAAGTATATCTATAAAAATCAACCAAGGGATTCACAAAATAAAAGGATGTGAAGTATGATGTCATATATCTAAAACATGGTGGGAGAGGGTACTGCTTGTAGAATAGGTTCAAATTATAGCGACCATCAACTTAATATAGACTGCTATAAGCATAAGATGTTATATACAAACTTAATGGTAACCACAACTCAAAAACCAGTAATAGTTCTGCAAAAAATAAAGAAAAAGAATCCAAGTATATCACCAAAGAAAGCTGGCACACTGTGAAAAGAGAGCAAGAGAAGATAAAATAAGTACAAAAAAAATGACTATAAAGTAACAAAATGGCAATAAATATATACCTATCAGTAATAATCTTGAGGGGAAATGAACTAAACACTGCAGTAAAATGACATAGAGTGATTGGGGTGCCTGGGTGGCTCAGTCAGTTGCACATGTGGCTCTTGCTTTTGGCTCAGTTCATGATCTCACTGTTTATGGGATCTAGCCCTGCATTGGGCTCCACAGGACAGCACAAAATTTTCTTGTGATTCTCTCCCCCTCTCTCTCTGCCCCTCTCTGTCCTCCCTCCCTCTCTCTCTCTTTCTTTCAAAGTGGATAAACTTTAAAAAGAGAGAGATCGAATGAGAGGTTGAATAAAAAAGCAAAACCCATTTATATGCTGCCACAAGAAACTCATTTCAGACTTAAAAAGACACGAAGATTGAAAGTGAAGGAATAGAAAAGCATCTATCATGCAAGTGGAAATGAAAAGAAAACTGAGGTAGCAATACTTATATCATATTGAAAAAAACAGACTTTATATTTCCTTATTATTTTTTAATTTGATAGAGAGCATGAGTGGTGGAGGGGGGTAGAGGGGAAAAGAGCGAGAGAGAGAATCTTGAGCAGGCTCCATGTTCAACATGGAGCTCAATATGGGGCTCTGTCCCACAATTTTGGGATCATGACCTGAGGTGAAATCAGGAGTCAGACACTTAATGTCTGACCAGGTGCCCCCAAAATAGACTATAGAACAAAGACTAACAAACACCAAAAAGAACACTATATAATCATAAAGGAAACAATCCTATAGGAAGATATAACAATTGTAAATATGTATGCATCCAATATTGGGTTATTTCTAGATTTTTTCTTATGGTTGAGTTCTAGTTTCAGAGACCTGTGATCAGAAAAGATGCATGTTATGACTTCAATCTTTTTGAATTTGTTGAGGCTTGTTTTGTGGCTTAATATGTGATCTATTCTGCAGAATGTTCCATGTGCACTTGAAAAACATGCGTAGTTCACTGTTTTAGGATGGAATGTTCTGAATATATCCATTAGATCCATCTGGTCCAATGTGTCATTCAAAGCCACCGTTTCTTTGTTGATTTTCTGTTTGGATGGTCTAGTCATTGATGTAACTAGGTGTTAAAGTCCCTTACTTTTATTGTATTACTATCAATTACTTTCTTTATGTTTGTTATTAACTGTTTATGTATTTGTGTGCTCCCCAGTAAATATTTATAAAAAACTTAATGTCTCAGGAAGAGAGCATACCAATAGAGCTAATTAATATACCCAACAAAGTATATTGCCAGCTGGAGATGATTGCAGTTGTTCGAGCAGGATAAAAATATCAATTAATTTTAGGCGAAACCCAAAGCAAGTAGAAGGAAGAAATTATAGTAATAAAGCAGAAGTTAATGAAATAGAAACTAAATATGTCACAAAAAGGAAGATCAGTAAAGCCAAATGTTAGCTGTTTGAACAGAAAAATAAAATTAACAAAATCTATAGGAAGACCAAACTAGAGAAAACAAAGGAGATATAATAAATATTATTAGCAACAAAAAATTGCCATAAGTACATATACTGTAAAAAGTAGGAATATTATAGAAACCTAATGTAATTAACTTTAAAGACAAATTGACAAATACCTATAAAGTTTGCCAAAACTGACTCAATAAGCAACGTAAAGCCTGTGTAATTATTTAATGATTAAATAAGTGATATTAGGTAATTCTCTCCACTCGAAGAACATACAAGGCCCAGATGATTATAATGGTGAATTGTAACAAACATTCAAGCAACAAATGATTGCAGTCTTATACAAACTAATCTATTGTACAGAAAACAGGGGGTTTCTACCCAACAAGGGGTTTCTATCTAATTCATCTATGAACAAAGACCCGAAAACCCAAACCCAAATATTAACAAATTGAATCATGTGATGTAATAAGATAGTACAACCATATTAAAATTAGGCTCATTTCAGAAATGCAAATTTAGAAAATAATTAATGTAATCCATATAATTAACATATTCAAAGAGAATTATGACCATTTTGATAGATACAGAACAGTACATTAAAATTCAACATTCAGTTAAGCAAACTAAGAATAGCTTAGCAACTAATATATAACAAAAAAAATTCTCTAGAGCAAACCATATATTTAATTGTGAAACACTGGAAATATTTCCAAGATTAGTAAATATCTGTGTGTCCATTTTCAACATTTCTATTCAACATTAAAAATTAGACATCCTAGCCAGAGCAGAAAAAGTCAAGGAAGTTAAAATATGTAAGATTTGAAAAGGAAAAGACAAAACTATTCTTATCGGAAAATGGTAGGACTATAAACACAGAGAAAATAATCTACAAATAAGTCACTAGAATTAGAAGGAGGCTTAGTAATTTTTCTTCTTAAAAACATATACAAAAATCAGTTGCATTCCTATATACCAGTAATAAATATTTTAAAATATAATTTAATAAAGACTATAATTTACAATAGCATTAAAAACTTTAAAGTACATCATGATAAATCTATCAAAAGATGCGCAAGATCTTTATCGAGTAAATGGAAAAGCTTTTAGAAAGACATTATAAAATATCTAAATAAAGAGATGCACTATCTTCATGAATTGGAAGACTCAAAATAAAAAAGATGTCAGTTATTCATCAATTGATATATAGAGTCAATGCGATTGTAATAAAAATCTCAACAGGTATTTTTTATGCAACCAGCTAAGTCTATTTTACAGTGTATTTAAAAGAGAAAAATACCAAGAACTCTAAGACATTCACAAGGTAGAAAAAATAAATGAAGGTTCTTGTTTTACCAGATGTCAAGGCTTCTTCTAAAGTCATAACAATTAGGTCAGAATGATATTTGTGGAGATACTTAAGATGCCTGATAGAACAGAATAGAGTACCTAAAAAGGCCCACAGGTGCTTTTTAAAAACCTTTGCGAAGGAACGAGTTGATTTGTGACAGAGGGGCATTAAGAATTAGAGAGAAAAGGATAGTTTTCAAAACACTAGACTGGGATGTTGGATAGTGTTATGGAAAAAACAAAATAAAAATTACTTCCAATTGGACTGACTTAAATGGCTTTATCAAAATTATAAAACGTTGAGAAAATATAGTTTAATATTTTTATACACCTTGGGTAGGAAATTAACCCTTACTTAGGACAAAGAAATAAAAACAATAAAAGGAAAAATAGATAAATTGCATTACTTTAAAAGTTAGAACTTTTTTTAACCAAAGTCACCATAAAGAAAGCAAAAAAATGAGCTACAGACTGGGAGAAATTTATTGCACTCATAAATAAGAAAGCATTTTGGTTAAAATACATAAAGAGCTCCTACAAATCAATGTGAAAATGGGAAACAGCTCACTTTAAAATGGGCAGAGTTTTAAACAATTCACAGAAAAATCCCAATCGCTTGTTAACATATGAAAAGATGCATTCACTGGCAATCAGGAAAATGACAACTCTAACCACAGCAACAGGACATTTCACACTCCCCATACTGGCAAAAATTGTGATGTGTGAAAGTTTCAAATGTTGCAGGCACCTTCTCCCTTGCCTACGGAGTACATCTATCTGAACAGGCTAACCACCTAGCAAACAAACCCAATAATAATATAATGATTCAGGAACTATAGGCATATATTTCTCATTTATATAAAAACAAGAATAAATATCCAAATTATCAAGTGGCAGAGACCAGTCTCCTTTCAACTTGTAACTGTCGTTTTCAATCCATGGCTTCTAAGACCACCTTGGGGTGCTCTTCTGCCTGCCCTCAAGAAGAGAGACCCCTTGGAAGATTACACATGGAAGGCTTGCTCAGGCCAGCTTTTGGATTGGTACACTCACTGCTGTGCAAATCGGACTGTACAGTGCCTAGTTACTGGCCTCGTCTACCTAAATGGGATCCTGCCAAATGGAGTTTATCTGTGTGCAATGGAAGAAGAGCTGCTTTCCACTGCAGTCTGTAAGCTGTTAGAACTACTTTCACAGAATCATTCGGCATCATCGAGTAAGGCTGGATATGTATACAACCTATCACTCTCTTTTTCACATAGATGTACGAGCAAGCATGGACAAAAATGTATGTGGATAAAATTATGATATTACATGCCGTAGTAAGACATTACCTAAACATCCACCAAATTTAAATGGATAAATAAATCGTAATATAGCCTTAGAAGTGAATATCGTATAATAGTGAAAATTAACATATCCTCACTGTTGTCAACAATGTGGATGAATCTCAGGAAGACATATTTATACATTAAAAACCCACGCAAAAGCATCCATTTGATAAAGTGATCAATAATTTAAATATATATATATATGGTTCAGGGATACAAATATATTTGCAAAAACCATTAAGATAAATACAAAGTTCATAACAGTGACTAATTTTGAGGAGGGAAGGAATAGATGGGATCAGGAGGAAAGCTAAGAAGTGGTATTATATTCCTTAAACAGGGTGCTGGAAATGTGGGTGTATATTTTGCCATTATTCTTTAATCTTTATATTGTATGTATATTTTGTAAGTGCTCTTTTGCAGCTAACCAATACTTATAAAAACAGTATTTAATAGAAAAGAACAGCTCTTAACAACCATGTTTAGTAAGAAATCACACAAATGAAGTGTCTGCATTTATAAATCTATGGAAGTGGGGCATTTCTGACTGTCTTCAGTGAATATTTTATAGTCTCACAGGCCTCTCTGGTCTGAAGGTTAATAACTATCGTTAATTTAGCCATCTTGTTTTAATTTAGTGCAATCACTCTTACACAAGTTAGCAGCAGAGTTACCTTGCTATTGGAACTGTGTGTCCTTGTTGATCATGGACTTGATTTTGCTAAGAACCATATCCTTATCATATTAAGTCAACAGGATGTGCTTTATTTCTCTTTAATTTCATACTGTTTTACTTTACTGGCAGCCAGGTTTTTCTCTAGCAAATTGTTTTTACATTTTTACTAAACATTTTCGCTGTTTCCCCTCATTTTAAGAATTATATTGGCAAAACTCTAATTACTATCTGCAGTACCAGAATTTTAGGAAACATAATTAATTCAAATTTTAATGTATTTTGATGTCTTTGTACTTTAACTGTAAACTTTAATATGATTTCTTGTATTTAACGGCGTGTTACTATATTATTTCTGCCACGAAATGGCATCATTCTTTCCATACAGTCTCTCATTTATCATGGTGAAATACTTTCCCTCCAATTAATTATTAATACAATTTTAGCATGAAGAGATCCTGTTTTATGTCACATGATTTTGTAATATCTGCATTCTCATGAAAATAATCTTCTTAGAAACCTGAAAATATTTTAGTGCATATTAAATTATGTAGTCTTCCTAATTGCAGACAGTTTAGAAAATATGATATTAAAGAAAATGATAAATTAGTAAAAGTTTCTGGAATAGATAAAAACCTCTCCTTTTAAACTTCTCTTACTCTTAATTTAGATATCTAAAAAAAGCAAATATTTGAGTAGTTGACTTAAATTCTTTACTTACAGAAACAAAAAGGAAGAGGGAGTTCTGCTAGTGTTTTCTGGGTTATATGCCTCTATGAGACCTCCTTAAATTGCTATCTTAGGATATCCCTAAGAGGATACTATGTTATATATGGGAGCAGGGGGAGGGTGCACAAGAAGAAGGGATGTGGGAGAAGACGGATGGATGGATAGATAGATAGATAGATAGATAGATAGATAGATAGATAAGTAGGTAGATAGGCAGGCAGATAGAACTAGATCTCTCTCCCTATTTTTTTCACTTTCTTATTTTGATGTTAGGATAGTGCCAGCATGTGGAAGAACCTAATAGCCAGAGGACTTATTTGCTTATGGAAAGTTCCATGTGCCAATTCTTACCCCAAAATGGCAGGCAAATAGCATTGGGCTGCAGGATGATGAAAGTTATTGCAATGTTGAGCAACAAAAGAGATCCAGTCAGCTCTGTGTCAATATACCGTTAATATCCAGAGACAGCCTTGGGGGAACTGTAAGATTCCTTTGATCAGGCATCCCAGTATGGCCAAAGCAGACTAAACCTGAAAATATCTATTCATGTCTTTTAATTGCAAAGTCAAATGAATTTTCTCAGGGCATTCCTTAATTGTACATGGCCTAGAACTGCCGGATGACCAAGGTTAGCCCCTAAAAACCCTGGCAGCCCAGAGTCCCTCAAATGGGTATAAAATGTGACAGGACTGATGTCAAGGGGAAAAGTTAGGGCCTGTCCCTCACGGTCTATGGCTCCGACGTGGAACACTGTTCTTAGCTAAGCTTTGACCAGTGTTTTATGTTTAGAGGAAAGCTTCTGTGCAGAGAGTGCTACCATGCTCTGCGATTTCCTCCACAAAATAACTAAATTCCCTTTCTCTCCCAGACTGCTGTGAGTCTTTACCATTATCTCAGAAAAGTATTGTGGGGGGTTCTTGTTCTAGGCTAGGATGGCTCTAGAGAACCTTACAGCCAAACTCAGTGGCCTGTGGCATTTTCTGAAAAGTGCTCTGAAGTGGGTGATGCTCTGAAAAGATCTAGGAGTCAACACTAATACTAATGCATCTCCTAAGGATTGTTTTTCTCTGACACTGGTCTACAAGACAGATCTTTGTACCTACTGTGAGTTAGCATTCTTTTGGAGCAACTTGAGAAAAATACAAAGAAAATGTGGACTTGCCTACAGATAAGCATCTTCTTGCTTTTTAGGTATTCTACTTTGCCTACATGTCAGCTCTATTTAACAAAGAAATAAAACAATCATCTTGTTCCTCAACCTGTCTCTCCCTCTCCAAATACAGAATGTCAGTCAGACACACCCCTGGATAAAGGGTTGGTGATTTCAGTAGTCTGTGTACAGAGAGCAAGAAGCTAGCCACATTTAAAAGGGCCTGCATCCCTGCATCTTTCTCCTTTCAATGCCATGGTGCGCTGACTTCTAACTCTTCCAAAGTTCATTTCCGCCCTCTCCAATGCCTCAGGGTATAGGACATATTTTCAGCAAAGGGATATTTGCATGATTCTTTGGACATGTGTCATTGTCCTCATGCGTATTGAAAATAATTAAAATGCCTCAGAAAGGTATGGCCCAAGGCACTAACTCCCTGCTTATCACATTCACCTGCCTATAGGAGACCAGCTCAGGCTCCTCTGACTGGCCATGGAGAAAGGCTGAGCTGTTATAAATGATTTTAATAAATGCAAACTACAACCAGACATTTTAGGTCTTCTAGGGCTGGCCCCTTAAGTTGATTATGTGTTTACAAGTTGTTTTGTAAGCTGCATGTATGAATTTTATAGAGGTAATGATATTATATGTATTCAACTCTAATTCATCAGTGAGATGTCATGTGACCCAGTAGTTAATTCTTACGGCTCAAGAAGTGCTAGAGGTTTTAAGTAGTTAGAAACTGAAAAATAAAATGAAATTCAGCCATCATTTGACCAAACTGACATTGAGTGGCAATATTTCAGTACAGTTGCTAGATATATATCAATTTCTTCTCCTTTGTAGATGGATTGGTAAAGGTCATTCACATTTACTTACTGACTATACAGTGTCCCCCGTGGTTTTGCGATAGTCTTTTATATGAACTGGAAGCTCTATTTATAGCTTTCCCTAATTGCACATTCTACTCTGTTCACATTTCTTCTTGCACATATGCCATTAAATTTCTGGGCATTCTTGTTCAAGTGCTCACATTATTTCTTCTAGACTTAAAAGAAAATGGTTGATTTTGCATTACAATTGGTTTTCCCGTGGAGAGATCTGTCCTAAAAAGAATCTTATAGAAAGTAATGTGCAAGAACTTGTATGTCCATGATCTGATGGGACCTCAGGTAAAGACTGGAGTGGATATCCTCAAACATGTTTTACTCTGCACAAGGCATACAACCTATTTTGTCTATATAATTGATAATACCTGGGACCCACACAAATCTCCCTAGCTTTAATTCAAGACAAACATACCAACGGAGGATTGTTAGATATTGTATTTGATCATTTACTCACCTGAGCTTAAAGCATCAGTACAAAGATGTTCAACAGTCTTACATGGTTAACTTATCCTTACAGAGCTTTTATCTCTTTATTTTTACTTCTTTGGTTAATAACATCACAAAGAAAATTTCTCATTGAAATGAATGTTATTGATAGTACTAATAATGTAGAAAATATTAAAAACAGATTAAACTTGGGGCAAAAAAGCAATTTTAAGCAATGCCTCTGTGTTGGTTTCCCTGTCTTTATCCTTTGGGGTGTGCATCGAAGGGACACACGCATAAATCTTATTAGTGTTAATTGTTTAGATACCAAATTCCTTGATATTTCTCTGAATATTTAAGTCAGATTGTAACAAAATCAAATCCTTGTTCACTTTGCAAAGGTGCACTGGCAAGATAAAATGGCAGTAACTTATTTTATCTGTAAGGTTTGAGGTTAAGCAATATTAATGGTTGGTTAATGGCTTAATGAGTGGGCTACAAACCATTTAAGCATGCAATGAACCTTAGCTTTTCAATGACTTTCCTAATGAAAGATCTATATGACTGCATGTCTTGTGTCACAATAGAGATAGTAGGGAAGGTACCTAATCAATTGTGATGGTAAATCAATTGATCTGTAACCCTGTTTTCATACAGTGAGAAAGATATGGAGAGAGCATTTTACTATAGCTTTATTTCTAGCTGAAGATCAATAAATAAAAGAGACAGCTCACTATTTGAAAATGTTCCCTTTTACTGTGCTTCGAAAGCCAAGGCAGGCAGATTGATGTCCTATTTCATAGATGTGTCGGTTTCCTTTGTCACTTCTCAAAGATTTAAAGTTCCTCTACATTAAATATATGTTAGAGCATATCTGTGAGTCTAGACTTTATTGTCATGACCAAGGTTCCGATTAAAGATAAAGCTGTGGCATGAAAAATTGCTACTTAGTTTATGATAGTCATGGATATCATTTTTAAACTTTCCATCAAAGAGTCTATTATTCTCATTAGTTAATTTTTATTTTAAAAAAACATAGAACATAGGAAAATAATCATAACACTAGTGCTGATAACATTTTAAAATGTAATAGTATGAGATATCATTAAGAAAATGAAAAAGAAATATTTGCAAAATGCGTATCTGATACGGGATTTGTATTCAAAATTTGCAAAGAACTCTGAAAACTCAACAATGAAAAACAACCCAATTTAAAAAGGAGCAAAAGATCTTAACAAGTACTTAACCAGAAATAACATATAAATAGCTAACAAGCACCTGCAAATACATTCAACATCATCAGTCATTAGGGAAATAAAATTAAACCTTCAACGAGATACTATTACCCGCTTACTAGAAAGGCTAAAGGAAAAAGAACTGACAATACCAAGTGTGGACAAGGATGTGAGGCAATTAGAACACTCAAACGTGTTCTCAACGGTACATACAGCTCAGTACTTAACGGGACAGCTCCGTGGTAAACAGTCTGTCAGTTCTTTATAAAGTTAAACAAATACCATACAATCCAACAACTCCATTCCTTAAGTATTCATGCAAGAGAAATGCAACTTTATATTTACGTAAGAACCCATGTAAAATGTTTATACTGGCTTTATTCATAACAGCAAAAAAATAAAAAGTGGAGACAATCCAGCCTTTAACTGGTGAATGAAAAAGGAAACTTGAAAAAAAATCACAGTGGATTAAAATAACAAAGAGGCATAAACTACTGATAGAGATGTGATGTTGTATAAATCTCAAATATATTATGCTAAATCAAAGAAGCTGGACTCTAGAGGTTACATGGTGTTTGGGTTCGTTTATATGACATTCTTGAAAAGGCAAAACACAGGGGACAGTAAACAAATCAGCAGTTGGCAGGAGATGGGAGTTGGGGGAGAGATTATCTACTAAAGGTCATGAAGGAAAGTTGGGGAAGAGGGAAGTGTTCTATATTTAACTGTAGTAGCACATGCAAAAATGTATGCATTTGTCAAAACTAGAATTGTACTAAGTGTACTAAAAAGGGTACATTTTATTATATGTAAATTTCTCTTTAATGAAATTGCAATAACATGGAATTAACATTAAAAGTTATAAAGAAGGGCACCTGGGTGGCTCAGTCGGGTAAGCGTGGGACTCTTGATTTTAGCTCAGGTCATGATCTCACGGTCCTGAGATCTAGCCCCGTGTCAGGCTCCGCACTTAGCATGGAGCCTGCTTGGGATTCTCTCTCCCTCTCCCCCTCCCCACTCATGAGCATGCACACTCATTCTCTCTTTCATAAAATAAATAAACATTTAAAAAGTCATAAGGAATTACAATCTTTCACTTTAAATTATAAGTTATTTAATCTTTTAACTATAGATAAATGGTTAACCTCTGATTGGTCTAGGGCAGGGCTTGACAAACTATGGACCATGGACCAAATCTGGCCCACCACTTATTTTGGTAAATAAAGTTTTATTGGAACACAGGCAAATTTTGCTTATGGATGCTTTCCTACTACTGTGGCAGACTTTTTGTGATAGAGATCACATGATTCAGTAAACCTTAGATATTTATTTTCTAGCCCATAGCAGAAGAGAGTTATTGCACTCCTGCCTGGGGCTAAACAGTACTTATTAAAACCCTTGATCCTCCCATAAAATTCAGTGTTTTCTTAAAAATACCCACAATTTAAGTCAATGCTTAGAAAGAAAATACCATGATTAATAAAATCAAACTTTATAATAAACATTTATTAAGCATCAACTATCCATTAAGTAAATAAATGGGAAAGAACCATTTTTGTTACCACATAATTTAAAATTTAGTTGATAAAATTGGAGTTTTTCTTAAAAAGTAGAAATTCTACTTAAAGATTAAATTTGAAGAGTTGTTCTTTTCTATTTTCATTTCCATTGATCTTTAGACTTTGGGTCATTAATGGAGTCCTAGTCTGGCCTCCATGCTGATCAACAAGTTCATCCTTACACTAATGACAGAAATTTAAAGCTTTCCATGCCTCTTCTCAATGAAGTTCAGCATCTCTGTGTTTGTCCTGGAATTGTCTAAACTCCTTAGCATGCAAGTATGATCCTTAGTGACCTGGTCTCAACTTATTCCCTGATTCCTGTTCTTATTTCTTACATGTCATGTTTCTGCCACTCTACTTACCTTGCAGGTTATTATTATTTTTTTTTTTTTAGCTTTTCTGCTAATTGGGATTCCAATTACTCCTCAAAGCCAAGTTCATTTGAGCAATCCTCTGTAAAATCTTGTCTGATTTCATATATGATATAATTGCTTCTTCTTAAGTGTTTCCACAGTGCTTTGCTTATACTTGTAACACTAGCCTTCATGTTCTGCTGTCTTACTAATTGTCCAATGTTTGTCTCTGTGTCTCGATTACATGTGTACTGATAGGAGGGAGCATATTGTGTCATTTGGTGACCTTCCTCCACAGCACTTAAGCTTATATACTTCATGAAATAAGCATTTGATAAGTACTTTTTGATTTGAATTTGATTAAATTCAAAATTTGGATAAGATATTTTGGTCAATTATTATTAATCATGATGACAAATTCAAAATTTATTAACCACTTTATCTCGTATTACCAGCACCTCCAGCTATTCAATTATTAACTATTTTTACTTCTTCAATATCCATAGCAGCCAGATGCATAGAATTTAGTGCTTGTTTTTAGAATTCTTAGTCAAGACTCTTCTCCTCCCTTCAATCCTGTTAATATAAACCTCCCTCCCGATTTTATGTTCATTCTACTCTTTCTTTGAATCTCTCAGTTGTTTTTAAGTTCACATCGATTTACAGGACAGACTAGTGGCAAACAAACAAACAAACAAACAAAACTTTAGAATCTAAGCAGATCAGATCTTCCTTTTTCTCTAGTGGTTTGTTTTCTCAGTCAAATATGCCTGGAAGAACAAGATTGTTTCCATGTGTACAAATCTGTGGATTTTGTCTAGAGCCACTATCTTATGTTGTGTACCTTTAGGAGTCCCCACTAAATGAAAAGTGCCATTGTTTCTCTTTTGGTGTTAAAATGCAGTACATTTTCTTTTTCATTAAAGTAAAACATCCTTTCACTAATTGATACATTGTACTGTTCTTACTCATTCTATTCTCTGAAATGCAATGTTCAGCCTCACTCAGCAATTAAGTGGTGGAGTCCAGATTTGAACCCATGCAGCCACCATCCACCAGTACTCACCAAGCATGTGGCTTCCAGACATTCGTATGTATATCAGACATTCCCTACTTCTGTCATAGCATCAGGACTTCTGGGCCCAGTGTGGACAACACTAGATATGAAAGTCCTCTTTGTTATGCTGATTTTAAAAACAGACTTTTTTGGGATAGGTTATTTATGTGCTTCAAGTATGTATCACATTATAGAGTACTTAGTTAGCTCCTGATGTATCTAGATGCTTAGTGTATCATGGAATCCTTTAAGGGCCCGTGTTTATTTATATTTTCTGATATTCATTGTCTTTTAGTAAGTTCTCAATATGTCTTGATAAATAAATAAGTGAAAGTATACGTTTAAATACTAACAGTAACTTGATCGGCAAAAGTTCTCAAGCTCTTCTTAAATTTCAGAAGAAGGCCAAATCTTCATTCTCCAGTAGAGAAAATGAAAGAATTGAGTAGCTAAGTATTCTCCTTGGAGTATTTTTGAAGCTTGCACCAAAGATAGAATCATAAAATAAGGCTACTGTGAATTTGTGAAAAATACTCAATTCTAATCACACAAGTTACTAAATGATCTACTAATTACTTTTTGCACCACACAATACTCAAAGCACAAGCACATTTTATTTGATAACCTTAAAGATATTTTTACCTTAAGAAAGCCATGTTATTGTGGATCTCTAAAATTATTTTTCTTCTTCAAGTTTTTATTTACTTTCATTTAGGTAACATACAGTGTAATATCAGTTTCAGGTATAGAATTTAGTGATTCAATACTTACATAAAGCACTTGGTGCTCATCATAACAACTACCCTCCTTCATCTCCATCACCCTTTTAACCCGTTCCCCTCACCCATCTCCCCTCTAGCAACCCTCATTTTGTTCTCAATAGTCTGATTTATGGTTTGACTCTCTCTTTTTTCCCCATATTGTTTATCTGTTTTGTTTCTTAAATTCCACATATGAATGAAATCATATAGTATTTATCTTTCTCTAACTTATTTTGCTTAGCATAATACTCTCTAGCTCCATCTGTGCTGTTACAAATGGTAATATTTCATTCTTTTTTGTGGCAGAGTAATATTCCATTGTATATATAAACATCAAGACTTCTGGCCCCAGAGAGGACATTAGACATGAAAGTCCTCTTTCATGATTAAATAAAATATATATATAATGTATATACCACATATATATTATATATTTAATATTAAATTACATATTAAATATATAATTTGTAATTAAAGTAAAATTAAATGTAATTACATTTAAATTAAATGTAATTTAAATAATAATATGTAATTTAATATTAAATATATAATTATATATGCTTAAATATAGATTTAAAATATATATGCCACATCTTTATTTTTAATTTTTTAAAATGTTTATTCATTTTTGAGAGCCAAAGAAGGAGACACAGTGTATGCAGGGGAAGGGGCAGAGAGAGAGGGAGACACAGAATCCAAAGCAGGCTCCAGGCTCTGAACTGTCAGCACAGAGCCTGATACAGGGCTTGAACCCACAAACTAGGAGATCATGACCTGAGCTGAAGTCAGACGCTTAAACAACTGAGCCATCCAGGTGCCCCTATACCATGTCTTCTTTATCCATTCATCAGTCTATGGACATTTGGGCTCTTCCTATAATTTGGCTGTTGTTGATAATGCTTTTATAAACATCAGGGTGCATGTGCCCCTTCAAATCAGTATTTTTGTGTCCTTTGAGTAGATATCTAGCAATGCAATCGCTGGATCATAAGGTAGCTCTATTTTTAACTTTCTGTGGAAACTCCATACTGTTTTCCAGAGTGATGGCACTAGTTTTTCTCCTCACTAAGAGTATAAGAGGGTTCACCTTTCTTTGCATCAATGCCACCATTTGTTGTTCCCTATGTGCGCATCTCTAAAATTCCTAAACCTTATGGTTTTTCTCTATTTTTTAACGAGTACTATACCTCCTGCCCCCACCATTAGTCTTCCGAATCTCTCTCATTTCCCCAGAATTTTTATTAGTTCTAGAATATTTTTATGCATCTGTTAATATGATATTCTTCTTTGTTTTCGTATACCAAAGGTAGCATGCTACCTGATCTGGACCTTGCTTTTTCACCTAATAATGTATTCTGTATTTCTGCCACTCTATATACAAAGATGCCCATCTCTTCTTTTACAACTGCATAATATTCCAATTTTTAGATGTATCATGGTCTATATGGCCTTTTTTCCAGTACTTTGTTATTATAAGCAGTAACAGTGTAATATTATAATTGAGTCATTTGAATTGTGCAATATATCTGCAGGCTAGATTCCCAGAAGCCACATTTCTGGGTCAAGAGTAAATGTAGCTTTAAATGGGAAACTATTGTCAAATTTACCTCCTAAAGGTTGTACTATTCTGCACTTCCCAAACATGTGTAATAGTGTCTCCTTCCCCCATGGCCTCATCAACAGACCGTGTTAACAACTTTTTGATTTTCTTCCAATCTGAGAGGTAAGAAAATACAGCTAGTTCCAGTTTACATATCTCTTATTATGAGTGGAGTTTGCTTTCTGTTTATATTTTTAATATCAATTGTATTTCTTTATCTATGAACTGTCTATATATCTCTTGATGATTTTTTTTTTTCTGTAGCATACTGGTCTATTTCATCTCAGTAGCTTTTTATATATCATAAAGATGAACCATTTTATCTATTATGAGCCATAGATAGTTTTCCCTAATTTGGCATTTGGCATTTGACTCTGCTTACAAAGATACTTTGTTTTGTTCTATTTTGTTTTATTTTAATTGAAGTTATGGTTGACATACAATATTATATTAGTTTCAGGTGTCCAACACTTCTAGGTATTTACCCAAAGAAGATAAAAATACTAACTCAGAAAGATATATGCACCCTAATGTTTATTACCACATTATTTACAGTGGCCAAGCTACGGAAGTAACCTAAATGCCCACTGACAGATGAATGGATAAAGAAGATGTGATATATGTACACACACACACACACACACACACACACACAATGGTACTCAGCCATAAAAAAAAAAAAATGAAATCTTGGGGCACGTGAGTGGCTCATTTGGCTAAGCGTCTGACTTCAGCTCAGGTCATGATCTCACAGTTTTTCAGTTCGAGACCCACATTGGGTTCTGTACTGACAGCCTGGAACTTGCTTCTGATTCTGTGTGTGTCTCTTTCTCTCTGCCCCTTCCCCGTTCATGTTCTGTCTCTCTCTCTCAAAAATAAATAAACATTAAAAAGTTTTTTTAAATGAAATCTTGTCATTTGTGATAACATGGATGGACCTAGAAGTTATTATGCTAAGTGAAATAAACCATACAGAGAAAGAAAAATTCTATGATTTCGCTTATATGTAGAATCTAAAAAACAAAACAAATAAACAAACAAACAGAAACGGACTCGTAAATTCAGAGAACAAAGTGGTAGTTGCTAGAGGGGAGGAAGGTAAGGGGCTGTGCAAAAAAGAGGATTAAGACATACAAACCGTAAAAATAATTTTTCTTTATAAAATAAATAAGTCAAGGGATAAAAAGTGTAGCAATAGGGAATACAGTCGATAATATCACAATAATTTCATATGGTAACTATGTTTACTGTGCAATGTATACAATTATTGAATCACCATGTTGTTTTATTTTTGTGTTAGTGATATATTTCTTATTTCTCTGTAGCAAAAGTTCCCAGTCTTTTCCTTTACAGCATCTGGATTTTGGACCATAGAAAGCTTTTTTCCAACCCAGGTTTATAAAAAAATTGAAGCCGTGATTTTTTCTAGTACTTCAATGCTTTCCCTTTTTAAATTAAGATATTTATTGATATAATTTTGTATTTATTTTCTTGATGTACATAGTACAAACACTCAGTTCATCTTTTTCCCAAATAGTTACCTCTCTGCTCCAATGGCATTTATTAAAATGGTCTAACGTTACTCCATTGATCTGAGTTGACACCTTTATTACAACCTAAAATCTCATGAATATTTCTATTGCTATGCTTTCTAGCCTGTTTCATTTGTCTGTTTGCCTATTATATGTCCTAATTGCATTTTTATGTCATGCCCCTCTTAATTAAAAGCAGAAATATCAACCAATGGGGGAATGTGCCTTGCATTTCAAACGAACAAGTATGACCATCATTTGTCACTGGGTCTCCAGCTCTTCCTAAAGTTTAAATTACCACCTGGATCTCATTTTCTAGTTTTTGTCTGTCTGGTACCTACATCATTATAGATCGCATTGCAACATAGAAACATTCTTTTGGAGCTTTGAGCTTTCTATCACCTTTAGAGATCTTTGGGCACGTATAGTGTTTCTCTAGAGCAAGCTGGTGCATAACCTCAACCTTCAGAAGTCAGATTGTTGATCTGCAGCCCCATGCTGACAGTGCAATAGAGTCCACAATTTATTTCATGTCATCTTACATGTACTAGAAGTCAGGAAACATAATCTCCCCTCAGACCACTGAGATGCGGAACAAATCACACAAATATTATCAACACAATATAACACAACTAGCTGTACCTCTCACATTCCCAGCAAGGCCAGCCTGGTTGATGCATAGAAACCTCTAGGTAGAAGCAAGCCTGTCAGTGGTCTGAATGTGGCCTCCGGATGACTGAAAAATGGTTTAGTCAGTTTAATGACTAATGCAGCTGCGTGGGGGCAGTTTCTAGCATGGTTCATTTGACTGACGTAGCGCTCAGATCCTACCGGTTTTACCGCACTGGTCCCAGCATCGCATTGTCAGTCTGATTTCAATATGAAGCATTTGATACAAAGAACTGGTAGATAGTATCTGTAGGCAGTAGAGAAGAATTAAGGTGCTTGGATGGAGAAAATGTTATCATTGTTGTTTTTCTATGAATGGCAATCATGTTTGGTTTCTTAAAATAGGCCTCTGGGAAGCTGCCTAATAACATATGCGGGAATTACCATTGGGGTACCTCCTGTCACTTATCAGGCACAGCTTCATTCACGAGGACTGACTGTATCTGTCAAAATGGTTGTGCCCTTTGTGTAAGAGCTTTTAAAAAGGGGTGTCTGTATTTCTTTGTGTTGGTTTAAACTTCCTCAACTTGCCCGTAAGAATTGTAGATTATCAAATTTGTGTTAAGCATGTTGCTTTCCAGTTTCTTTTGTTGAGAGCTCACTGAATCGCCCTTGGTCTCAAAATATTTGGTATCCTAAAAGGTTGTCTGACTTCAAAACTAGTAAGATTTTAGAAGAGTTTGTCTATGTTAAATGCAAACTCGAATGTGAAAGTAATATCATTTGCTTCAGTTAAACAAAATCAGCTTTATGACTTTTGAACTTTCTTATTTGAAAGATCAAATTCTATACATATCTGAACCCTGAATATCTATAAGACAGTGACTTACGTATTTGCAGGTGGCAGAAAAAGAGTGAGAGACCATCTCCTTTCTCCTTTGGAAGTTTACAAACTAATATCTTCTTTATAGTGTGTTTCTTGCTTCTTACTTCTGCTGCATGAAGAGGACCTGGCCCTACCGCAACAACACAGTTAACTGCGTACGGTCAAAACCCCAAAAGACGTACTTCTCTTAAGTGCTGATGGCTATCTGTGTCAGGCACAACATTAGCCTGGTTCTCAGAAATGACATTCATCTTTGTTTAATTCAAATGTAAGGAACGATATATTTATAAATCGCTTTCTTTAGGGCAATAAATATGGCTCACGTTAAATATAAGGAGATTGGAATCTGAGCCTATATTTCTGCAGCCTCTGTCCCATTATGAACAAGAGGTAACATGATTGTCAACATGATTATCGTAATCTGTGAATATATCTTCTGCAAAACATGGGTAGAATATCCTTCAACATTTCAGGACTGTACCTCTCAAGTTCTTTATGATGCCTGGAAGTGTCCAGGAGCAACTCCCTTAGGAAGGACTAACTTGGAAATAAGTAACTAGAATCTGATTCATAAATCATAGGCCAAAGAGTAGCGGCTACCTAATTTTTAAAAATGGTCAAAAAGCTTTATTTACAGCCAATATCAAAATGAAAACTTACCTCTTCCCTCTGAGATCAGGTGAAAATGCCACAGTCCCTGTTTTGTAGATAAACAAGCTCAGAAAGTTAACCTGACATCTCACAGAGAGGTAGTGCAGCAAGTTAGAATTTAAAGTAAATCATTGAGGAATGAGAAAAGGGGGTGGAGGAACAATTGAGAAATAATATAATTAAATATTAAATGGAAATTTGTCATCTCGACAAGCCAATAATGTAGCAAAACACTTCCAGAAATTACTTCGAGAAATATCTCCTAATATTTAAATATAGAGGGAAGTAAAGATTTCTCCATGCTGTGACTCTTCTTAAATCTAATCTTTCCTTACAGCTCTTACTGACATGATAGAAATGTAAATTTATGTCTGAAACCTTTCTTTCTTTTTGTGAGGGGACAGCATTCAGTGTCCAAGTGACTCTGCTAAAGATAGAGGCAATAGAAACTTCCTCATGTCTTAATAGTAAGGATTATATTGCCTCAGTAGGCACATCTGATTTATAAAACAGCAGAATATTAGAACTATTTTTTAAATGCTTATTTATTTTTGAGAGAGAATGAGAGAGGGGACAGAGGATCCAAAGTGGGCTCTACGTTGATGGCAGCAGCCAGATGTGGGCCTTCAATTCATGAACTGTAAGATCATGACCTGACCCAAAGTCCCACGCTCAACCGATTGAGCCACCCAGGTGCCCTGTGAACCACCATATTTTAAGCTCAGATATTGAATGCACATCTCATGGGTTTGGGTCAAATGAGAACCCTACTTGAGCAGACTTAGACCTGGGATACTTCAGATTGTATTAGTGCCTTAAACTCATTCTCAACTTCTCTGCTCCCCTACCTCACTGAGCTAATTAAAAAGAGACCTTACCATCCTTCTGTTAAAAAAAGTCCCCAATGGTACGTTGCCATAAAAGGGAAACAAATAGATTTTAAAGCATCCTTTGGTACCGTTCCTTTTCATTATTGCTTGGTTTATCCAGTGAGTGAGTCACTGCTTCTTTGGGAAGAATCCTAAAGAAGTTCCAAAATCCAGGTATCCCTGCTCTGCTCATCTTATTTTTTGTTTCTCTCTAGCTTTCTGCTATCATGAGTCATTTAATATCAACACATCAAATGATGCTTCAATTCTCTATTGGTCATACACAATAACTGTTAGCTGGAAAAAAAAGAATAATGTAGAATTAATGTAAATTTCTAAAGGGGGAGGGAGTTCCCAGGACTAAGTCTCCTTTAATTCCATGTGCAACAGGAGAGATCTTTACACGCTGACAATGACTTGGAGACAATATACGCAACATGGTCACTTGGGAGATATGAAAAGGTTACATTTGTAATTACTATTATCTTTAGTATCACTGATGAGGCTACCTATATATGATTGAGAAATAACTTCCTAGTTTCTCAGCTGCCATCTCCGTGCTTGCTTGGGCTATGCCCGTGACAGTCACACAGATAGGAAGCTTATATTAAAACCAGAATCAAAGGCAGCAGGAGTGAGAATCAGCCTACATTAATGAACCACTGAAGCGTCTCTCCGGCACGGATGAACACTAAATCACTGGTTAGATCTCTGGTGATTTCCCACTTGAGAGATGTGAAGAAAATGGCACATTCAGATGAACGGCAAAGCCTTAGCACCTTGTCAAAAATACTTTCTAACATAGAGCCTTAAAAATTATTTTAAAAATTATCTTGATAGAACTGTTGGAAATTTCCCACCAAGTATTTGATCTGCCAGTGACCCCTGAAGGAGCAAGTCACTGCATAGGGAAGCGTCCAGGTTTCTCTGACAGGTCTTCTCTGGCATTATCAACCACTTTGGTCACAATTGACCACAGTTCTTTTATGGCTCTACACAGAGATGAGAAGTAGGTGACAAGAAACAATAGGTCTTTCTTCAAACTGACTAGATAAATACAATTGACTATTCACCTCTGCTTGTGAATACATGCACAAGTCCAACCAGGTATTACAGCATTTTTAAATAGAGAATGCTCAGAGTTGGGCTAATTCTTAATGCAAATTAAGAGACTAGTGGCAGATCTTGATGCTGACTATTCCACCTTATAGTTGGGATCTATGTTATAGAAACACAATTTGCCTTTTTGTCTTTTATAAAGGAGTTGTACCTTATTTGTATTAAGTTGAAAATACAGATTGAGCATCTGTTGTGTATTTCTTTGGCTACATGCATTGGTGTTTGCAATTTCATTAGCATTTATTCTATGTGCTGTGCAGTATAAGGTTTGAGAGTAGTGAAACTCTCATAGTCCTCAAACGTTTTCGAATATAGTTGTGGAGAGACAGAGGAAAAAGAAAGGAAAGAAAAATAAAAGAGGGCAAGATGAAAAGCATTATGTCCATTATTATTTCACTAACGTGATCTGTTTTCTGTATGTACTATCTGTTTGCATCTTCAATAGCTGGGTTTCTGGATCACAGAAGGCTCATGTTTAGAAGAGTAAAATTTAATTTACACTTGTATTAGATGATAAATCCCTACCAGCTGTATAATTCCAATGTGGGGGTCTTAATAAAGTCTCAGTATTTTTCTTCTTTTGTTTCTGACAATGACACAATAAATTAAGCATAAATATTTCTAGATATGCCCCAAAGCAGAAAGTTTTTATGAGACTGAGTGGTTTCTGTACTCCACAAAGAAAAACTTTCAATGAGGCATAACATAATCAATGGGTCCAGGATGTTAGCTAGTTTAGGTTCTGTTCTAGTTAATCTCAGTTTAGAAAAAATGTTATATATATAGATTATATATAGAGATATATATAAATAGGATATATAGAGAGAATATGTATAGAATATATATAGAATCTATATATGGAAAAATTATATATACATTTACTTCAGCACAAGGCCTACTGGGTGAAAATAGCTCAGTGAGAATATGCAACAGCCAGTTATATAAGAAGCTAAGGAGATGATTCCAGAAAGTCTACTTTAAGACTCTAGATAGAGAAGGAAAAAAATACCTCCAGAAGTACACATAGTCAACAGAAAAAATTAGGTAGCTCAATTTAACTGGTGAGGAGAGAAGCACTTAGAACTAGTTACAAGAGTTTATGAAAGACAAGAAATTTTTGCAGGACTTTGAAGAACAAAGTCTTCTTCTCTGAGAGAAGAGTTAAAGTAATTCCAAGAGGATAATGTGGTAAGAATTCAGTTCCAGAGTTACACGACTGCTGGATGTGCCTTGGAAATAACAGTAGACCTACTTTATATGGGGAAATAAAATTACAAAATTAAAGGTCTGAGAGCAGACTTTTAGCGTCATGCTAAAGAGTTTAGACTTGGTATTGAAAGTGGTACGAAGTTACAGGTTTTGATTTCATGATTAAACTACTATTTTAGAAGGTTAATTTACAGACAAATGTGATAAGATTGATATAAAGATTAATTAGAGACAGGGTAACAAACTGGAAGAATTCTTTTTCTTTTTTAATGTTTTATTTATTTCTGAGAGAGAGAGAGAGAAAGAGAGAGAGAGAGCATGAGCAGGAGAGGGTCAGAGAGAGAGGGAGATACAGAATCTGAAACAGGCCCCAGGCTCTGAGCTAGCTGCCAGCACAGAGCCCGACGTGGGGCCTGAACCCATGAACTGTGAGATCATGACCTGAGCCGAAGTCAGACACCTAACCGACTGAGCCACCCAGGCGCTCCCAAAATTTCTGCAATAGTTCAGTTGTGTAGCCAAAGGGCCTGAACTGAAGTGGGGGGAATTCAAAAAATAAGGGAAGAGAAGGATGTGAGAGGCAAGCTAAAATTGGTAGCATCAGATTTTGCACCTCACTAGAATTGGGGAATGAAGTAGGGCAAAGAATTGGAAGCAGCATGAAAGTTCTGAGTCTCCAAGATGGAGACAATAGTGCTAAAATGAATTCAAACTGAGAATACGAATACCTGTACCACAGGGCTGTCATGGGAATTCTAAATAACAACCAAAGGGTAAGGAGGTGATGAATTCAGTATGAGGAAATTTGAGTTTGTGGTTACCCAAATAAAGATGGCCAAAAGCCTCATTCTCAATTACCTTCATGGGTGTAAGCAGGAAAATCCACAAGAATAAAAGAGATAGAGGCCAACATAGAGTCTGCTGTGAACATACTGGAAACATGATTCAAATGCCCAAGTCCATTTGGTTGTGAGTTAGTTAAATAAGGAAGGTGTCAGGCATCACACAAGGAGTAATAAAGGGCATTTATTGAATGTGAACGCAACGTGCCCAGCGCTTTCACTCGTACATTTCATTTAACATAATCATCATGCGAGGCGGTAGGATCCTCTCTTCAGAGGCTAAGAAACATGGCATTCAGAGACTTTCAGTGAATTCACAAGACTTCTCAATTAAAAGCAGTGAAACTGGTTTTCAGATTCCAAGGCTGGTGTCTTTCAACCAGAGCATCTGTAGCTTCCTCTTAACATACTTGGGCAACTGAACTTGGGCGATGTAACCCTCTGAACCTTGGTTCCTACATCTACAAGGTAGAAATGATAATGTTTAACTTACATGATTGTTCTAAGATTAAAATAACGGAAAGCTTGTGTAAATAGCCTACTGGGACATAGGAGTGATGGTGACATGTGACGACCCACCCACTGCTCTAAGCATGTACTTGTACAACTCAGCTTGGAGAGGTAGAAATGAGGGAAGTATGGCTGACATTCTGCAATCATCTGACTTAAAATTACCACGGTTGGTTTTTATTGGGCAAATACCTCTCAAATATTTATTTCTTCCACTTGATTTATTTATATGAAGCAGACCAGCAGAATTATTGTNTTTGTGTAAATAGCCTACTGGGACATAGGAGTGACGACCCACCCACTGCTCTAAGCATGTACTTGTACAACTCCGCTTGGAGAGGTAGAAATGAGGGAAGTATGGCTGACATTCTGCAATCATCTGACTTAAAATTACCACGGTTGGTTTTTATTGGGCAAATACCTCTCAAATATTTATTTCTTCCACTTGATTTATTTATATGAAGCAGACCAGCAGAATTATTGTCTATCCTGGTGAGACAAGAAGTTTTAAAAACCATTTAAAATTTGCTATGAAATTTCTTGATCTCTGATCTTAAGACTCCTTGAATATATTATATTAATATAGGTCTTTCATAAAGACCCCAATCCCATTTTAAAGCCTTTAGAATGCTTAAAAACTTGCTTGGACTTTCAGAATTATGGTTACCATTTTATTCCATAATAGTGTGGTTTGTCTTCAGTGGAAACCTGCCACATTCAACAGCCATATGTATATTAATCAATGAATAATCATGACAACTAATAGAATACAAGAGCCATGTCCGTGTACGACCATTAGAGCAAATCAAAACAAAACTTCATAGATAATACTATGAAACCAGATCTGAAGTTACATGTTCTTAACTGGTTTTATGTTAATGAAACAATTATTAGAACACACAAAACCCTTCCTTTTTAATTTGATAAATTGAGTGGTGATGTGAGTTAATTGAACCATTGGTGAGATAATAAGATGCAATTGGTATGATTTATCAGAGGATGACATGGTTACAGGCATTGCTTTCACAAAAAATAATGGCTGTTATTACCACTTCCTAAGGTGAGCAGGTAAGCCATAAACCTATGTTATTGTTACACAGGTCAGAAGGATGAGGGCTACATTTTACTTTCACTTAAGAGGGTATTTTAAGGCTGTCTCTTGAAAGGCATATTTACTAATTCTGTACTTACTTCCCATTTTTCATAAACAATATCAATACTGAGTGTGGTTAGGCTATTGCATAATCTTAACCTATTTAGCCAAGTATTGAAGTGGAAAAGCCCTAACCCTTCAAGAGCTTTGGGGTCTAATGTTGGCAATTAAAGGGTCATCTTGGGTCTTCCATTCTAAAACATGTTATCTCATGGAGATATTTCACAAGCTGTTGTTATCCCAGTAGAATAATCTTCTAGGGTTCTGTGGCAGCTTGAGAAGGAGGCCTTGCGCTTTTTCATACATGATTCAGAGAAAATATTACATGCTACCCACCTTCCAGTAGGGGAGAAAGAAAGCAATGATCACAAATCTCATCAGATTGCAAAAAAGCAAAGTGAGAAAGAAAGAAAGAAAGAAAGAAAGAAAGAAAGAAAGAAAGAGAGAGAGAGGGAGAGAGGGAGGGAGGGAGGGAGGGAGGGAGGGAGGAAGGAAGGAAGGAAGGAAGGAAGATGACTTTTACATTTTTATATTTCATTATACCTTAACTGGTTTCAAAATAACTTTATACCTTAAATGGCTTCAAAATAAATCAGTGTCATTGGATACCTGAGATATATTTATTTGGATAAGGGATTTATTTCTGACACATAGAGTTAGTGGCAGAAACACTTAGCATATGTTTACACAATGAAAAATCATACAAGATCAGGGAATAAGCTTGTATTTATACTGAGGGTAACATACCTTAAAATACCAATAACTCTCCATTTTTCAGTAATCTTATAATTATCTGTTGGATTTTTTTGTCTATTAAACTCCATTTATGTACATTTTGACAGATTTTTGTATACACACACACGTATGGTCATTTAATTCTCCCACCATTTCTGAGGTTGGCATGACCAATCCAATTTTAAAAGATGAAGTAAAATGTGGGGTGATCCTATCATTGATTGGACCAAATAACGAACTTTGGAGGAGGGAAAGGGGAGCTCTTCTTAATTAATCCATGACAGCAAGCTCTTCTTAACTAATCTGCTCTGGGACCAGAAAATACAGTCACCCCTGGTAAGAGGCTTGTCAAAATTAAGAAATATTACCAAGGGAACAGAGCTGGAGAATGGCAGAGACAGGATCTGATTCCACACCTTCAGGATTTAACCTTTCCTCCTACTCTTTCCCAGTAGAACTTGTGGTTTTCTAGTCTACTAATCATGACATGATTTTAGGGAAGGAATTCCGGGATCTCGGCCTGGAAAATATCAATGCTAATGTAAATGCCATGTCTTGTTTATCTTTGTGTGTCTAACTTGAAACACAGCAGGTCTTCACTAAACATTTGTAGACCTGAACCAAATCATATGATTTGACATTTCATTATTTCAGATGCATTCCCTTAGATGGCAAGGAGTTTTCTGTCTTCAAGAATCAATGATTAGAATAAAGATATATATACAGGGAGATACACACTCAGATCTGCCATTGCTTCATTGCCCATTAATCTCAGTTTATAACAATCTGGATAAAAACTTTGCCAAAAAGGGGTGCCTGGGTGGCTTAGTCGGTTAAGCGTCCGACTTTCGCTTAGGTCATGATCTCGCGGTTCGTGGATTCGAGCCCCGCGTCGGGCTCTGTGCTGACTGCCAGCTCAGAGCCTGGAGCCTGCTTCAGTCTGTGACTCCCTCTCTCTCTGACCCTCCCCTGCTCACGCTGTCTCTCTCTCTCCTAGAAATAAATAAAACATTAAAAAAAAAAAAAAAAAAACTTTGCCAAAAAAAAAATGACGATGATGGTCAGAGAGTGAGTAGGCTCAGAAGGAAAGTGAACCACACTGTCTAAGAAGGGACAACAGGGTAGCTTCGGTTGCTTTCACCATTTCTTCAGATGGATGGTCCTTACGTTAGTATTTACCTTGTCTGTTTTTGTCATACTTTCACTGGTTGCATAGAAAACTTCCTTTTAGAGGATCTTCTGGTCTAGGTGACAATGTTAATTTGGTTAGGGGTACCTGGATGGCTCAGTCGATTAAACAGCTGACTTTGGCTCATGATCTCACCGTTCGTGGGTTCGAGCCTCACGTCGGGCTCTGTGCTGACAGCTCAGAGCCTGAAGTCTGCTTCAGATTCTGTGTCTGCCTCTCTCTCTTCCCTTTCCCCACTCATGCTCTCTCTCTAAAAAATAAATAAACATTAAAAATTTTTAATATTAATTTGGTCAACCATATTAAATTATGAAACATGTCATCTGCAAACTAGGAGCTACTAAGAGGAGTGGGTAAGGAGAGGATATGGAAAATATGGAGGAAACCAAATTAGACATTGTAATCACAAGACAGTGCATAAAACTCCAGGTGGACACTACTAACCTCATTCTCTGGGCCTCAGATTTCCCACCTATAAAATGGGTCAATTGGTTTAGATAACATGGCATTTAAAAAAATAGTTCTAGGGGCTCCTGGGTGGCTCAGTCGGTTGAGCGTGGGACTTCTGCTCAGGTCATGATTTCACAGTTCATGAGTTCGAGTCTCCCCACACCAAGTTTGCTGCTGTCAGCATACAGTCCACTTTGGATCTTCTGTCTCCATCTCTTGGCCCCTTCCTTGCTGGCACTCTCTGAAAAATAAACTTTTTTTAAAAAAAAATATGGTGGTTCACATCAAACCAAATGGGTAGGAAATGGAGGAGATGATGCAACCTCACATTTCAGCACTAATTAGAGGAACAGAGAAGGACACAAGGTGAATCAGGGTGTCCTGAGTTGGAACCTGGAACAAACAAAAAAAGTATTAGAAAAACAGTCAAATCTGACTAACGTGTATCACCTAGTGAATACTACTTTCCCAAAGTGAATATCTTAGTTTTGACAAGCATACCATGTTAACAAGAGTAGAAACTGATGACGGGTTAATGGAACCTCTTGTACTATCTTTGCAACTTTTCTCTAAATCTGAACTTATTCCAAAATAAAAAGGTAATGGAGAGAGAGATAGCAGAAATGGTAGTTCTTAATTCCTCTTCAACTGTTGGATTGCTTTTACTGGAGAAATATAAAATCTAAAATGACATTGGCATTCAATAACATGTCCCATCAATCCATGCAGAAACCATAATATCAACAATCTCCACTACTGCCTCACTCAAAGGCAGCTAAGGCTTATTAGTCTGGATTCACATAACCACTCATGCTAAAGTTTCATTTTCTACTTGAAGCTTTGTAGATACTCAGTCCAACCCATCATTTCATGTTTGTCTAGAAAATATAAACTAGAGAGCCCGGTGTACACTAGCCATTATTCAGACCATGCATAAGTTTGCTTCATTTACAAATGAGGGAAAATGTAAAATTGACCCCATACACAGCCATTAAATAGAAGTGTAATGGTTATTGTGTCTCAATCCAACCAAAACAGGAATGAAATTTTTTTTTTCAGTAAAGACACTTCTGAGGGAAGATTGAAGTTGACCTAAATTATTCTGTCATCCAATTCTGTCTTATGATCACTAGCTGTGGATCTCTCCAAGTTTCTTCACTGCTCTAATATTTAGTTCCTTCAACCAAAAAACCTAGCTGACAAGAGCATTTGGGTCCTAGGTTTGATGAAAATATTAAACTAGGCAATATAGACCCATTGCTGACATAGTAAGCAGTCAATAACTTTCTATAAGTGTTTCAACGTCACGTGGAATCCCCATGCTATTGACACAATTGGTAAAAGTCGAGTAACAGTTAGGCATTAGTCTAAACCTCGGGCCTGAAGAACCCTGTGTGCATTCTAAATAGCATGAAACTGCTGATAAATAGAATTGGGTGCATATAAGCCAAGGTAAGAAGGTGGATGTGAGATGAGCCCAAATTAGAGCTGAACAAAATTCAGTGTACATTTTGAATGCTGAGTTCTTTACTCTTCATGAAGTTTGTTTCAATCTTGAGGTACTCTGTGAAGCTAAAGGATGCTGATGATTCATTCAACAAATAACTCGCCAATGTAAACCTGGGCAGAAAACCAAAGAATCTGTCCAATTTCTGTTGATTGGACTGGGACAACTTGCTGCGTCGGAGAATTTAGAGTTTGTAGACAATATATGCTCTCAAAATGAGGGGCATTGCTAGTATTCTGCTTGGAAACTTAAAAAAAAATAGATGTTTAGCAACCTCGGTGGGTGGACTACTCCGTCTTGGGGGTCGCCGCTTCCCCAATTAGAGCCTTGCGGAGCATCTCTTACCTGCAGTGACAGCATCCCGGTGCTTAACGCCACTGGCAGACGCTATGACGTCATTCTCTAAAGTGCCGCTTCCCTGAGGAGCATAGAAACAGTGGAGCCAGGATCAGCTCAGCCCTGGTGGGTGGGTGAGCAGTATTGGAAACGCGGCCCGCACCAGCTTTTAGGCACACTCTCGCCGTCCTGTTTTTGTTCCTGAGGTTCACAGCCTTTACAGACGATCTGCTTAATCAATTCTGCCCCCTAGTGGGCCCTTCCACCATACCGCTTTTTATTTGGGGCTTTCCCTGTCTGATATAACTGAGGGGCAGGATTCATGCTCACAGCATGGTGCACCGGTTGGTAGTAAGTGGGAAAGTGGGGGAGGGAAACCATAACCCTCTCATAAGAAAAGTAATCTTTGGATGAGAAAAAGGAGAAACTCCTGGGGCCTTACCTCCAGGAAACCAAGTAGGTAGGAGTCGTGCTGAGCCGTGTGGCTTCAGATCAGCAGAAACTGCGGCAGGCGCAGGGACCACCTGTTAAGCAAAAATCCAAAAATCTTCAAAGCCTTCCAGTGCCAAAAACCTGTGATGAAAATCCTCTTGGGCTTCGACCATCTTTGAAGGCAACCCTTGTTAGTCCTTCCCCCTCCTTTTGCTAAGAGCTGAGTGTGCTCCCATCTGGGCTCCATGCTGATTTTTTTGAAGAAAAAGAAAGGTTATTTGTACTTCTACAGACACACAGGGAAAATATATGATTACCTCTAGCTCAACAGTCTTTGCTTTCTCATGTGATTTACTTACTTAATGTCTGGAAACTCTGATATTAATGAATTACCATATATTTTATATCCTCAAATTAAGACTGTGTACTCATAAAATATCATGTCATAATTGGGACTGCCATATGCCTTATATTGCTGTTGAAGAACAAGTACAATGATATTAAGTATATAATATTGAGTTAGAAAAAATAACTATTTCCATAATTACTGAAGCATTTCCAGAATATTGATTGAAAAAAAAAAAACAAGCAATGGAAGGCTTGTCCAAGAATAAAAATAAAACTGTATTACAAACTAAAATATTAGGATTGTTTGCAGCATTTCAAATAAAAATATAATTCAACAAGAAATTTTTACATTTGTGTTACCGTTGATCTGAGAGCAGCTTGAAAGATTTCCCCAAGAATTAGTCTGTTGAATGCTACAAAAGAGAAAGCTCCACAGTATTTTTCTTGTAAGATAAATACCAGTTACTGGTGGAACATTTTATATACTAAAGAAAAATACAAATTAGAGAATGATAATAATTTGTATTCCCACTTTCCTGATTTAAATACTGTTGGCATACACATATTTCATACCAACCTTTAGATTGTTCTTTATTGAGGCGGTTCTTATTTGTGTTTCTGTTGACTTCTTATAGTGGTTATCATTTTCTTATGTAGTTCATCATTTTTATTGTGAGCTCATCTTCAGTTGATGTTTTATTATTGTTGCTATTGTTTTGGTAGTTTGCTATCTTTTTCTTGTCAGGTCTTATACAATCTATATCATAGAAAAGTCCTATATTTGCTTTCATAGACTATCCCAGAGATTTTGTTAATCTAGGACAAGATATTCCATTAATTTCTCTACTTGGGAATCAGACACAGTATGGATGTATAAATTTGGATTCCACACACCTGAGGTTTTTATTATAGGAGGTTTATTTATTCATCCAGAGATAGGCATTCTTGACTCTTCCCAGGATGTTAAGGTCAGGCCTCCCAGATTCCAGAATTTATCCTCCATCCCTCACGTAAGCCTGGTGCTCACTTTCTTTTCCTCTCTTGGACCTGTACCAGAATGTCAACATCACAAGGACCAGAGCCCCAATTCATGCGCTCACACTCCCCCTGTAGTTACTGACTCTGCAAGTGAGAGTTTTCTCATCTTTTTTTTCCAGCTCATCTTTGTATTTTTACTAAAACACTGTTATGCAGCATTTTATACAGCATTTCATGAGTTTTAGTAAAGGGAAAGTGGTTCATATTAGGTCAGCCTGCTATATCGCTGGAACTCATTTTTTTTCCCCCGTCTCTTGTTTCTCATAGTTGAAATGGTACTCTTTGTCCTTACAAAATTACACCTTAAATTAAAGGAAAAATAAGTCTTGTCATTCAACCCCTTCAAAGCTTGGGGGTTAGAAAGATTGTAAGTCCTGCTCCATCTGTCCTTCTACTTAGACATTTCCAGCACTGCCATCTGTTTCTAACATGTTTATTATGACGGTGTTGGACCATTGCTTGTTGATATTTATTAAGAACCACTGTGATGTAAACACGGTTAAAAGTAACAGACTTAAGAGTTTTATAAAGCGAGGCATTCACCACCCAATTATAGGGTATCACATTAAAATCCATAAACTCGATGTTTTAGAGCTGGAAACTGCCTCAGAAGCCATGTCATGGTAAGCAGCTCTTATAAATGAGAAAACCAAGACTCCGAGAGTTCAAGAACACTCTCCCAAGGTCTTTGCAATACCTCTATCAAAATGGCAACTAAAGCACAGAGTCTACTATTTAGAATCAACCCAACATTCTGATGTTAAAACAAGAGTCCAGATAGTGTCTCATTAAACTTATTAATAAACTTGGAGCAGTTATCTAGGGGGTGGATAATTGTCTATGCAATTTTATACCTTTTTTGTTTTAACTTTCTAGTGTTTTGGAGTTCCTCCATGTTGTGGTAGGTTCAAACAATTCCACAATTTACTCTTCGAAATTCCAATATAATTAATGGAATCATTACTAAACACCAATTGTTTTTATTAATTAATATGAGTCAGTTTCTGTGTACATTTGTGAATGTTTTATCAACATTTTACTACATTATTAAAACTTCTAAATATATGAATCATACAAATTTTGCTTCTGTTGTTCTTAGCTTTACTTTCACGTAATCTGTGTTTCATTTTTGTTTTTATCTTTTGTTTGTTCCAATGTGAGGTTTGGGGGAACATGGGATCCTAAAAGATGGCGTGACTCGGAAGACCAGTACGTTCTGCTAAGGCGGCTCCTTTCACCTCGGTTGCCCTGCCTGGAGGAGATCATAGATCTCAGTGAGGGAGTTGTTTTGTTCACAGGGCTTGCAGGATCATATTTTATCTTTCCCTCAAGTGACCCGACTCCTTTTTCCTGAGAAGTTGAAGATGATTTGCTTAAAACTTTTCGTTGCTAACTTCTTCAAAAGCAATGGACAAGAGTAATAACTTTAAACACATTTTCCTAATATGTCAGAGATACAAATGTTAGCAACAAGGTTGAAATAGATTGATTCTTAATTCTGAGTATCTGAAAGGAATACATAGACAATGATTTTCCCAAGGGCCAATGCTAATGCAGGGCTAGAATGACAATCTAAAATTCATTTGGTATTTAGATGAGGGCAGATATTAGTTCCCCCCACCCAAAAAAAAAAGCACATAACCCCCTGGCAAGCATTTTGAATTTACACTCATTCAAGAGGTGATATTTACGATGTAGTGTTTTCAGAAACTGGCACAAACATTAGATAACTAATATGTGAAAAGACACATTGATATTAAAATGCTACAGGAGGTCTGGCTCTCTAAGGTTCGGTTTTAGAATGTAGTACATGCCAGATGTTTCCTGGAAAAGCATAAAATCTACATTATGTGCCTCATTGTACTGTATTACATCACAGGGACGGGGATTGTTTTCCTCCCTGACCACAGCTGGTGCTAACGATATGCCCTGAGGCAGGAAAGAATCAGGCCCCCTGAAAATAGGGCAGCTCCTTACAGTGCTTTCTCCTGGNTATATACGTGACTGCTAACACTCACAATCTAACAGCATCTACGCATTGGGGCTACAGTACTGAACTGACCAGATGGCACCACTGCTGTAGGGAATGAACTGCGGAAGGAAGAACCCGGCAGAGAAGTCTACACTATTGCATTTCTGGGTACTAAACAGACTGTATTTATAAGGAGATGCTACTGGGGCTCCAAAATGTCACTGGCATTAATGAGGATCTTGCCTTGTTATAATATGTCACGGAATTGAGCCGGTCCCGATAGGCTGCTTTTCTCTCATTATGTCAGGAGCTGGCCATACAAAGGAAGGAGCAGAGGAGTGAAAAGTGTTAAAATGTGGTAATCATGTGGTGCCCCCCAAAACTTACATCTACCGTTTCCCAATTAAAACAATAACAGGAGTAGGGTCTTCTTCTCCTTGCCACCTTCTACATTCTTACCTAGAAACGCAATATTTCTCTATCACCAAAGAATACTACCAAGACTTGGTGTCCATTGCACCTTATAAAAAATAATTTTTAGATATGAAATGGCTTGGAGTTACTCTTTTTTTTTTTTAATTTTTTTTTTAATGTTTTATTTATTTCTAGGAGAGAGACAGCATGAGTAGGGGAGGGTCAGAGAGAGAGGGAGTCACAGACTCTGAAACAGGCTCCAGGCTCTGAGCTGGCAGTCAGCACAGAGCCCGACGCGGGGCTCGAACCCACGAACCGTGAGATCATGACCTAAGCGAAAGTCGGAAGCTTAACCAACTAAGCCACCCAGGCGCCCCATTGGAGTTACTCTTAAAGTAAGTGACATTTCATATGCCAGCTTTCAGTTTTGTGTCAGATAGCACCTGGCTCCAAAAAGGAATTGGATTGTATTCAAAAGTTGTTTATATGCTAAATCATTATCATACAAAGTTATACTTAGATAAATGCCCAACTCTTAGAATCTCCAAATTATTGATATCTATGCATCTAATGGCAGTGGGAATACGGGTTACTTTTTTATTTTGAAGTTAGGAGATTAAATGACTATCCTTTTGATTTTTTTAAATTCTCAATTAAATAAATAAATAATAACAAATAATAAATTAAATAATTTCTCCCCCCAAATTTACCAAACTTTGCAGTATTTGCTTCACATAGTCATGGAGGCAACATGTTAGCCCGAAGTCCTGTTTGTCTTAGAATATATTCTTATCCTGTCATTGGCTTTGATATCTTATTGCTCTTTCCTAGTTTTTTTCCCCCTTTCTCTCTGAGTACTGTCATGTTCTCTTGTATTAGAATCCTAATTTGATCCTTATTTAAAAAATGTTTAAAAACTTACTATCATTGCAATGTGAATGTGCATGTAAAACTGTCTTGTACGTTGAATGGAAAACAATAGTTTTGTGTAATACTGCCATCTAATGGTGTCCACAATGCTTGACCTTTTCCATAGTTCATCGCACATCCTATTCAACAGAACAAGTTATTAATTAAAACATCATTCCCAGATTTTAAGAATTTTAAAAAATGTTTTATATAATGCAAAGAAAGAAAAAATTTAGAAACAACCAATGTTTTGTTTGCATATTTACATGGTCAATTCTTTATAGCTGATTTATTATCAAACAAAAAACATAGGACATTTATTTCTATAGTTTGTATTTTGATCATTTCTCTCTGAACTATTACAGCCAAAAGTTTTCAGTAATTGTCAGTCTACCTGTTACTTTTATTTTTTATTTTTATTTTTTTTTCACCTGCCACTTTTATCTTCTTTTAGATTTTTTTAACATTTATTTATTTTTGAGAGACAAAGAAACAGAGCATGAGCAGGGGAGGGGCAGAGAGAGAGGGAGACACAGAATCCAAAGCAGGCTCCAGGCTCTGAGCTGTCATCACAGAGCCCAAAGCAGGGCTCAAACCTATGAGCGGTGAGATCATGACCTGAGCCGAAGTCAGCCCTTAACCAACTGAGCCTCCCAGGCACCCCTCACCTGTCACTTTTATAATTCACAAGTAGCATACCAATGTATCTGTTAATTTGTGTATATGTCCTAAGGTTTTACATTTGTGCTGGTCAAGGCTCGTAGATACTCTCTCTCAAAGGCAAATCAGTATTTCCCTCAATGCTTCCATCATACTCAGATGAGGTAGTAATCTTTATGGAAAGAGAATGGAAGAGCACTCTAAGTCTACTTCTGGTTCTGTGACTACTACTAGTATTCTGTATTCCCTTGGCTGAGGGAGTTAGTTCTGTAAACTTCAGTCATCTTATCGCTTAGGTGAAAGGATGGACTTCTCAGTTGTCTTAGAGCTTCAAAGGTATGTCCTTTTAATGGCATATCCAACTTACATGTATGTAGGATCATATAGTTAATTCAACATCATGAACCAAGAATCTTTACAGTCAAACCGCTGTTCCTCAAATTGTCTGATACAGCCAGAGGTAGGAAACAGTGGCTCTCAGGTAAATGAATCCTACCCAGCCGTTAAGAACACTATCATCCCAGGTTGTTAATCTGGTCTATCATGTTACCTGACAAATAAGCAATGGTAAGATTATTTGTTTTTAACCAAGAAGTGAGAGAATGGATACAGAGTAATAATGAGCCTATTAGGATTCAAATAATATTCAAGATTATATATTTCATATATGTATGTGTCTGTTAGGTTTACATAATATGCATGGAGAAACAAAGAAGCATGCTAATTATTCTTACATAATGTATTTTAGGTCTAGTAAAGCTTTACCATAAGTCACCATCAATGCAAAATTGCCAGGAGAAAAAGAGAATAGTATATAGTCAAAAACAATAACAAGTGAAAATCAGAATTACAGAAGCTCTTTTAATCTGATGAAGATACGTTGCTGCCTAATTCACAAAAAATAGCAGGAGCTTGGAACAACACTGACAAAAAATCTCATCAATTTTACTCAAACTCCTAATTAAAAGTCTTCCATTAAAAACAAAATCACCTTAATAGTTCTAATATCCATCTCACAAGGGTCAAGACTTCAGAAGTCTTAAACATGTAAAATTGTCTCTTAAAGCAATTAACATGTGTTCAATTTATCACTTTATTACTTACTAAGAAGGCAAAAAGGAGGATATGTAGCCATGAAGCTATGAGAATGTTCACCAAAGAGAAGTCAGAAAATTTTGTTACCAAAAAAAAAAAAGTCTAGTGACTGTAAAGATAGTAGAAAACAGCTAGGAGAGTGTGAGTTGAAGATTAGAAACAAGTTTACATACTGTCATGCTTTTTTGCACATCATTTCCTTCCTTCCTTCCTTTCTTCCTTCCCTCCTGCCTTCTTGCCTTTTTCATCCCCCCATCTCTTCTTTTTTTCCCTTTATTTTCCTTTCCCTTAGGGTAATTTTTCAATCATGTTAAGCAAGTCTTAAGGAAAATATAAAGTGAAGAAGTGCCATTCATTTGGTCTCCTCTGCCAGGAGGTATCTAAGAATCAGTGGGGAAAAAAAATAATCAACCATTCTACAATCATAAACTTTCAAGTGTTTATAGTGAAATAAAAGTATTTACTCCTCGCTGGATATGTTTCCCAGAAAGAGAGAGACCAACATGTGACTCAGCATGCCAGAAGTGTTAACCTGCTTTGCAAACACACAAGTAATAAAATTCTTGAGAAAGTTCTGAGGGGGAGAGGAAGACCAAAGGAAAGAAGCAAGGCTAGAAATCATTAGGCTGTGGGTGATTAGCCAGACCCTATTCTGCAAATCCAAAGAAGAAAGAGTCTCAGAATGGGAAGATTAAAGTATCTCAGAATTTGGCACTCATTCCAAGCACAATGTTGAGTTCTTTAGGCATTTGTATGTCCTATTGTGCTTTTCTGACCTGGATTAGTCTAGTTACTCAGAACACAGCAGTAGAGCTTTGCAGTAACGTTGCCCCATGGCTTAATTTCCCAATTAAACTTAAACAAATTTCTCAAATGCTCATAAAACCCTTGGTGGCAGGATCAGTGCACCTGAATATTTAATTATTTGAATGTCAGTCTGAGACATAGATAATTGGCAGCTAATAGAAAATGCCAGAGTCCCGAAAACAAAGGATTCTTCTATGGTTGATCAGGGAATAAGCGAATGCATTTACCAAAATAGAGACACTTTTTTGTTGTTGTTCTCAAAAAACAAAGTGGAAAGATACTAGAGAACTAGAAAACTCTAAAAAATAATAAATAAGATAGAAGAAAAATGTCATTGAACTGTAATTATATTCTAGATGCTGAACTTTGGCTACAGTTAAATGATAGAACTGATATTAAGATACTAAGTGACTGTCTCTCAGAAAATACCAGGGTTACCCTGGCTGAAAATACTCTTCTTTGGCTATAGTATTTCAGCATAAGTAAATATAAAGCTAAGCAAAACAAATATATGGATCAGACAACATTTAACAAAATGAAATTAATCTAGTGACCCTCATAAATCAACTTAATTATATACCCAGTAAAATGGCTTGAGATTTGGCTGGAAAATGATAAGCCAGAGGTGGTGATAAAAGAGTCATCGAGCTCAGCAGAGGTCCCAGTGGGAAGCCCAGAGAATTAGTCTTGGGCTCAGTCTTACTTTACATCTTAATTACTGATTTCAAAGAAAGGCTAAACAGCACATTAACTAATTTGCAGATGGTACTAAAATGGCAAACACTGGGAATTGCAGATTAAAAATCCAAAGGGATTTTGAGAGGTGAGAAATAGGAACCAGTGAAATCCAACCCTCAAAGTCATAATGACAATGATGATTGGTGGTGGTAAAACAAAAGCTCTGGTCAGATTTTTCTGTGGAGACGTCACATAGAGAGACGTGAGGGAAAACATTTTTCAAGCCACCACTTGGGGAATCCTAATGGATGGAGAAGCAAGCTTGAAATACCCCAAACACTGAACTGGACACAGTTGAAAAGACATACATAGGTGATTCTAAAAATACTACAAGTGTATTTCCTTGATCAAAAATCCGTTCGGCTCACTCCTCCTCAGGAGGCTGAGAAGGGTGATCAAGTCCATTGCTACCATGTGTTCATTTCCTTCCTACCACTTGACTCCTCAAGTAGCAACTTCTAGCAACTTCTACTTCATATCCTTCCTATTTATATTTCTCTTGGAATCTAGAGATTCTTGAATTAGGGGTTCTAAATTCTGTGATGTCCTGAGAAGTCAAGACTATGTGACTGACATCTCTGCTTGCCTCCCCGCCCCCCTTTTCTTTTCCAAACATCAATGGCAGCAGGCTGAGACGGAGTAGGTATAAATTACAAAAAGAAAAGACCCACAGCATCTGAGAGAACAAGATGATTTCTGGGAAAATATTGCTAACAATGAATGAACATTTCAAAAATATGTCTGAAAGCCAGCAGGGATAGAAATGACTTTTGAAATGAAACCATGTGTAGAGCCAGCCTAGGCTATGTTCCCAGGGAGTCAGGAACACCCTGCCTAGTGAAACCTGCAAGGGACTCCAAATTCAGAATTAGCTGATGACCAAGTATGGGAAAGGGAAATGGAGCTGAAACAGGGTTGTGGACAAAGATCTCTCATGGGATCATTATGCCAGTCTGTGTGCCCATCCCACTACCGATAACCAGCACAGAGCCCAGACAGCTGGAATTCTCTCTAGGCAAAGCAGCACAAGGCTGTTCTCTAAAGAAACGGAACTAAAATGTCGGGAGAAAGTCAGATTCCACTAGGGATGTTACCTCCCCAACCACTGAATGCCCTCCTCATTCCAGAATTTCCGTTTCTTCTAAAATGAAATCTCTTAACTCTGCAGCTATCAGAGCCATCTTTTTCAGGTGGCAAAAAAGAAAAACAACCCCCACAACAACTATGGTCACTGTCCCTTCTACAGCAAGAAAGGGTGAAACTGTATTGAGATGTAGGGTTGGAACAGAAACCCAATCATCCCGTTGGCCTGGATCAGCCCCACACAGAGCTGCCAATTATAAGTCCCTCGCCAGGAGGAACTTCAGTTGAGAAATGCAATAGCAGGAGAAACTCACCGCAGCTACCCTTTGCACGAAGTGTCAGCCCTGAATGGATAACCAAGAATCACCAGGCATATGAAGAATCCAAATGCAAACCAGTAGCGGGGGTGAGAATATCAACCAGAACACAGACCCTGGAGAAAATAAAGATATTCAGAAAGCCTCTAATATTTTGTAGAGATCAGGGCATACTAGGTGCATAAGATAAGAACAAGAAGAAAAACAGGTTATAATGAATATGACTAACACAAGTCAAAAAAGAAAGGCAATTAAAAATCTTGAAGAAAACAAACAAAAAAACCCTGATCATGAAATTCATTGTCTAGATAAAAAGCAAACTAAATATGACATGAACTTAATAATTGATGAAGTATTTAAAAGGAGAATTGAGTTGACTTTAACTCTAAAAACATTTTCTTAAGGTGACCAAGAGATGAAGGCATTGGGCTTATTTAAGCATACAACTTGGCGCAGCACTGAATAGAGGGGGTGTATGATCAGACCAGTGCAAAGATTGTTTTTTGACTCAGGGCGCCTGGCCGCCTGAGTCAATTAAGTGTCCCTCTTCGGCTCAGATCATGATCTCATGGTTCATGAGTTTGAGCCCCACTTCAGGTTGTCTGCTCTCAGCACAGAGCCTGCTTTGGATCCTCTGTCTTCCTCTCTCTCTCTGCTCAAGTTCTCTCTCTCTCTCTCTCCCAAAAATAAATTAACATTTAAAAAAAGATTGTTTTTTGACTCTCAAAGCTTATCATCAATGTATTGTGAAAAGGTGAGAGACTTAGTTGGGAATACTGGAGAGGTGGCAAATGTTAGTAATCTTGACAAGATCAAAGTAAAAGTACAGCTGTAAGTCAGCCGTTCAGAAGGAAGAAAATGTGTGGAGAGAAAGGCCGGAGAACTCACAGCTTCATCTCACAAAAGAAGGGTCAAGAAATATTGTCTGAAGTAGATGGAAAAAGAAAGAGAAGTAAAGAACATTATTAAGTTATAAAATTAGTAAGAAAAAAAGGAAAGTAATGATATAAAATTATCAAATTGGAGAAATAAGAGTAGTATGAGATACATTCTCATATTTTTGTTTTAAAAAGTCAAGATATTTTCCCAATTCTGAAAGTCAAGAAATAGGGGTAGAAGCATATAATTTGGCATTATAAAGGCAACTACCACCCCAAACTAAGAGACAGTTAAAAGAGCTTAACTCTGAGGAGTAGAACTGTGTTTGATACATATTTGGTATAACCTATATGCATATACTTCTCTAATAAAAATAATATTCAAAATACTTTGTGGTTCCTCATTTGTTTTAAGCTAAATAATATGGAAATCAGAAACCAGAATAGACTAACCTAAAAACTATTAACAGATACCAGCTTTTGAATAAGTAAATAGCTGCTTCAGACAAAAAAATTGAGAAATCATTGGTGCACATAGATCGCCATAGCTAACGTGACATGCATGTGTGCCTGTGCGTGTGTATTCATGATCTCTCCAGCTACCTGTTTGCCTATATCTCCTTTAGGCCATCGATATTTCAGTGACAGCTCAATATTCCAAAAACATTAAAGATGTCTTCTTGCATATAAGAGAAACACAACTTCAGACCTCCATAATTTGGTGGCCATTATCCTTATCTGCCTCATCCCACAATGTTCAATAACATGGAAGTTCTCTGTCCCTGCTGAACTCTGTCTTCTTAGAGATGTTATGAGCCTACCCCTGTATCTGGGCTCTCTACTCACTTGAAATGCCCTGACCCACCTTGTCGACATAAACCCTACCCATCCATCAGGTTTATGCTCAAGCCCTACCTCATCCATGGGATCTTATTTGACTATCCTATCTTGTAGGATGGGAATCGGCAGTGTAATCTTATTTACCTCCTTTGCTAGTTTCTCTGCACCTTTCTTTCCTGATTTTCCCTCCTGCATGTCCCTACTTCCTCCTCCCGATGAACACTTACTGATCAAACTTACTGTTTGAAGGCTAATTCGACAACCAGCCATGAAAAGTCTCCTGTATTGCTCTAGGGCTTCCCATAGTTCTCCAGTCGGTCTCCCTAGCTTAATCTAATCTCTGTGAGGATAAGGGACCACATTTCATACTACTCTTCATACCTCACAGTGCTTTCATACCTCACTGTGCCTTCAACAAAGTACTCCTGATGACTATATTTTGGTTAAATGGGCAAGTGTAGAACAACATGCCTTTATAACTTATTGAATAGAATTATGACATTCAGTTGAGTGTAATGAATCCTAAGTAATTGTGAAGTCTGGCTCATTAGACCAGTGCAGGGCAGAAATAAAAATTGAAGGAATTTGGAGATTGAGTTGATTCCCGGTTCCATCACTTCCTTGCCATCTGACCTGGGATCAGTTACTTCATCTACCTTTACCACAGTTTTGTCATCTATAAAATGTGGCTACTAAAATAGCAGAAATACTTCACTGGCTTGTGGCAAACACGGAGTGAGACACACAAAGTGTTCGGGGCTGTGCCTAATATGCTGCACCGGCGTTCTGGAAACATCAGCTCCTTTGTTATTTTCAGGACACAAGGGCCTCAAAATCTCAATTGCTTAACTCTTACCAGGTATTTCTCATGCAGAGTCCACTGTGGGTCAATGGGAAGAATGGGCACCCAGGGGAAGCTGCTCCCTATGGTCAGTCGTGTTCTAGGCCGATGGACGTTATCTGGGACGTCTGCGGTGACCACAGGCAGCGGGGGAGACACGCGGGGGTCGTGAGCAGACTCTTCTGTTTGAGGACCAGTAAGTGACACACATCATTGCTGCCCAACTGCGAGAATGGCAAGGGGGTTAAAATGTTTGAGTGTGAGGCGGGTAGATTAAATGATTGGTGAACCTTCAGTTTCTGCCACAGATAATAATGGATCTATGGAGACAGAATGGCCACCAGCAGAGGCACAATCTGAAAGTTCAGGAGGTGAAAATGTTATTCTGTATCAGATGCCAGAGATATGAATTTTTGAAACCATGTTATTGAATTAAATGTATAATGTAAGATTCGTTGTTGATCTGACTTCTCTGGAAATCAGGATCTCTAACAAATTTAATCATTACTTTTTGTGTTTTTAATTTATGCTTTGTTTTTTTATTTCTTTTTAATTTCTTTAGCATTTATTTTTGAGAGAGAGAGAGAAAGGGAGCAAGCACGGGAGGGGCAGAGAGACAGGGAGACACAGAATCTGAAACAGCCTCCAGGCTCTGAGCTGTCAGCACAGAACCCGTCACGGGGCTCGAACTCACAAACTGCGAGATCATGACCTGAGCCACCCAGGTACCCCTTAATTTACATTTTAAACTTCTTCAGAGATCAGAGCTGGAAGCTATCTTGTTTTTAAAAAGAAAAGCTGATCTTATAGTTAGCCATTACTTTCCAGATATTTATCTGGAACTATTTTTTCCACATTAAACTTGCACTTCTTATTTGCTGCCAGCAAGGGGAGTTGTAAGAACTCTTAAGCTTCGCTACTATGCTGTTAAAATAAGGCTCTGCAAGGTAATGAAGAAACATTGCAGATTCAATGAGTCACTTCTCTAAAATGGCAAGATTTCTACAGAGGGACAGTGATATCTTGGAATGCTTTTGAACGTTACGTCCTACGGAGTAGCAAAGGACACTTCCTTCTGTAAACTTTACTGTGTACAGATAGCTCTCAGATTTTTCTCCTGTTTGGTTTTTCCTAAATAAAATCTGTAACTGTAGATCCACTGACTTTTTTTTGAACGATCCTCTGTATATTTCTGAGATAAAAATACTGAAACACGTGACTTTTACGTGAACCTGTAAATTGCCTAATTCCCCTGGGGGATCTGGAGCCCTTCCCTCCATCCTTATGCCCTTCAAACTCCCTTGTGCTTCCGCAGCAGTTACTCGGGACGCCCTACGAGTGATGGCACAACTTCCGTCCAGCTGATGACTCACCAAGCTCCATTCTCCGCGGTTGAGAGGTGAACACATTATCTCACATAGAAAATGGCCTGTCTCTTAACTCAGGAATTTCAAGGAAGGGATTTGTCTCTCTAGCTCTTAAAAAAAGTATCTGAATTCTAGGTAAATTTCACTTTTTTTCTTGTTAGCTAAACTTGAGAGTGTGAGTGATATGAAGAAAAGATCAGGCTGGAAGAGATACTAACATAATCTGCATCTTAATTAAGGCTTATTTATGTTCTTTTTCTGTTCATTTTGCTTTTTTATTTCTTTTTTCAATTTGTCACTTTATGCAATCAATTCAAATAATTCATTTCAGAAAACCACTTTTTTTTTCATATAATGCACTTAGTTAACTCTTTATATCCAAATACACTCCTAAGCTTTCTACCTCATTTTGTCTGTATAGCCATGAACTATTTACCTGATCTAGAATTTGGCATATTGTCCATCGTTTTATTTGAAAGAAATTTAATGTCCTCAGTGGATTATGAGATCATCTAATTTGCTACATAGGTACATAAAGGAATATCTTTATGCCAGTATTGCAAAACTTTAGGCTCCATTATGCAGAATTTTAAAATGTATTTTTCAAAAAGCTAAATTAGGCAGCACCCAGGGGGCTCAGTCACTTAAGCTTCTGACTCTTGATTTCAGCTCATGATCTCATGGTTCGTGGATCTGAGCTCAGAGTTGGGCTCCGCACTGACAGTGGAGCCTCCCTAGGATTCTCTCTCTCCCTCTCTCTCTGTCCCTCTCCACTCACTCTCTCTCTATCTCCCTCTTTCAAAATAAATAAATAAACTCGAAAAAAAGCTAAACTCTATGTCTTATCATGTATGGTTTGGTGAAAATATCATTAAATTATTAAAATAATTTTAGCTGCTAGCATGTTTGCTCAGAAATTATAATTTTTAATGGGAATTCTCCAAAGTTTTGCTACTTTCTTTTTAAAGGATTGCTTTAGGGGCACCTGGGTGGCTCAGTTGGTAAAGCATCTGACATTTGCTCGGGTCATGATCTTATAGTTAGTTCGAGCCCTGCAATGGGCTCTGTGCTGACAGCTCAGAGCCTGGAGACTGTTTCGGATTCTGTGTCTCCCTCTCTCTCTGTCCCTCCCCTGCTCATGCTCTGTCTCTCTGTCTCTCTCTCAAAAATAAACATTTAAAATTTTTTAAGGATTGCTTTAAGGAGCACGTGGACAGCTCAGTGAGTTAAGTGTCCAACTCTTGATAACAGCTCAGGTTATGATCTCACGGTCATGGGATTGAGTCTCACGTCAGGCTCTGTGCTGAGTGTGGAAGCTGCTTTGGTATTCTTTCTTTCTCTCTCTATCCCTCCCCTGTTAGCGCACGCTCTCTCTCTCTCTCTCTCAAAAAATAAATAAATAAACTTTAAAAAAAGGATTGGTTTAAATACTTTCTGCTAAGAATAAAGTTTTATGGCAGACACATTAGCTTTCACAAGAAGAATACTTTAGGTTAGACTCTTCGTAAGGTTTAAATGGTCCTCTGTTTGATGTAAGCAGTTTCACCAATGAGGGAACAGCTGAGCATGAAGCAGGGCCTAAGTGATCTGGCGCTGGCCTGGCAATCTCCCCTCTCAGACTGTTGCTATGGCATCAGGAGTATCTATTCTGCTTTCCTACTGCTTCCTCTGTGCCAACCTTTGTTTTCCAGTCCCCATCACACTTTCATAGGCAAACTCCTATTCATCTTTTCACAAATCATTCTTTGGCATTTTCTGAGTGTGGAGAGGAAGGGAGAGGGAGAAAAGCAGGGGAAGAGAAGGCAGAAATCTTCATTTGTACTCACCCATATCAGTAGTGTAGGGACATCTCTGGTATTCTCTGATTTAGTCTGATTTCCTCACTGCTATGTTCTCTGCTGATGTACTGTGTCAATGTAGATGGCCTCTGTGGGTTTTCCGAGATACCATGCAGCTCACTGCATCTTATCCATCTGTAAGGACAGCCTCGAAGAGTGGTACCCATCTTCCTTTGACCCTTTCCCTCTGGTAGGCGCCATCTTTGATCTGTGATATGACCACTTGGTCAACTTTTGAATCTTCTGCCTTCTTCTCTAAACTTTGTTCTCCCTCATCTGGAGCCACATAAACCACCGAGGTCTTCCAAGTGTTGTAAAGAACAGGGCTGGGTATCATTCCTTCCCAGGTCCACTACCCATGCTAGCACGGTCTGCACAAAAAAGGCTATGAATCTCCTAAACTCTCTGGAAGAATAGCAGTCACTAGTGCCTTGAATATAACAGGAGCAACTCCAGGTGATGTTGAACTTCTTTACCACATTCTGTTTTATTCAAACAAGGCAGCATGAAGTTTCCTGGAGTTTCCAAGGCTCAGCAAGCATCCAGTCAAAGAGTAGATGCCAGTTTCCACTCTGTAGACATCCTTATGTTGATGACTCTGTGAGATCCTTTCCATTTTTTGAGTAAAAGAATCCCTTCTATTCCTTCATGCAATGAGTAGGTAAAATAGTTTATTACTAACACTAAACTCCTTCAAAACCCACATCCTCCTTGGGATGCCTGGGTGGCTCAGTCGGTTAAGCATCCAACCTCGGCTCAGGTCATGACCTCACAGTTCACGGGTTCAAGCCCCGCATTCGAGCCCTGCATCGGGCTCTGTGCTGACAGCAAGCTCAGAGCCTGGAGCCTGTTTCTCATTCTGTGTCTCCCTCTCTCTCTGACCCTCCTCTGCTCACGCTCTCTCTTTCTCTCTCTCAGAAATAAATAAAACTTTTTAAAAAAACCAACCCTATATCCTCAATGGTATTTTCTTTTCTGATGCCTCTTCCACTCTGAGAAATAAAGAATGGTTATTTTGTGGGTGGCTTCATTGGCTGTACTGAATTTAGTAAGCACAGCCTGGGGGTGGAAGGGAGGACCCAATCATTTTGATCTCTCTACAGTGGGGGATCCTTACTGTCTCTTGGTTTTCATTTGTGGATTCCTATCCCAATTATAGAGCAACAGAAAAATTTCATCCAATATCCTATTATGCATACATTGTTGCTTTTAATTATTTTGACCGTTTTTGCAAAGGGTGGAATCTAAATATTCCATATCAGGAAGTAAAGGGACAATGAATACAATTTCCTTAAGCCTATATGGCTAAGAAGGGGTCAACTCCAGTTTTGCCGGACTCCAAAGCCCATGCTCTCTCTCACACCTTTTGGCAAATTATTCAGTATCTCTGGACCTCATTTTCACATGAGCAAAGCCATAATGATAAACTATATGTTTGTTGTCATTCTTCAACCTAAAATACTGTACTGTTACATCGATACATTTTATCCTATTTTTAGAGATGTAATGGATATATTTTGTTTCCCTTAATTCATTGAGTATTCTTCAAGCCAATATTTAGTGATGACACCCAGTGTATGCCAGGCACTGTGCTGAGATGGAAGTTGTAACAGTGAAAAAGCAAAGTTCCTGTTCTCATGTAGTTTGAATGCTGGTGTGTGTGGTGTGCACATGACAGATGATAAGGTAACAAATATGCATATTTATATATTGTTGATATGTATTTATATGTATTGATATTCATCAAATATAGTATTTACATAATGTATATACATGTATTATATATTTTATAAATACATTAGTGCTGGTTATGGTATATTTTATGAAAAAATTAAGATAAGGTAAAGTTATAATGTAAAAAAGTAGGGGCCCTTACATTTTGAGTGATCACAAAGTCCCTTCTGATTACGTGGTGTTTAAGCAGAAGTCTGAATCCAGTGCAGCCATGAAATGCCGTGCAGATAACTGAAGATCGTTCCAGGCTGGTGGACAGTTGGTGCAAAGGTAAGAACATGTTAACCTTTCAGAAAGAGCAGGAAGGCCAGGGTGGTTCAAGGCACAGCAGGGCAGAAAGAGGGCGTGAGGACAGAAAGTCCATCCAGGGCACTGTGACCATCGTAATGACTTTGGATTTTATTCCGAGTGAGACGGAAACCAGTTGATGCACGAGAATGACATGAGCTGCCATTTTTATAATAATCATCCTGCATTGAGACCGGACTCTAGGGTTTACAAGTGCAGAGTGGGGAGACCAGTCAGAGAGCTTACGGCCGCAAGGGAGAGGACAGACACTTGGAGCTGGGCCGTGGTAGTTGAGACGTGAGAAGTAGTTGCTTTCTTCCTGTTTTTGAAAGTATAGCTGACAGAATTTGCTGATGGATTAGAGATGAGGTATTGGAGAAGGACAAAGTGGACAAGCATAGTTACAAGGACTTGGGCCCACATTTAAGGAGATGCAGATATTACACCGTATGTTAACTGATTGGAATTTAAATAACAATTTGAAAAAAAGTAAAGCTTTCCAGCTGTATTACTGTTTTCAATGTGTCAACATGCTTTCAATGTTTCATAACACTTACATTCTATTTCATTACTGTATTTCCTACAATTAGCCTTTATTCTATATTTGAACATATTTAGTTATTGTTACCACTGATTTTATGTTAGCCTTTCCATTTTCGGTTTTTTTACACCCACTTTTGGGTGAACTTGATTTCCTCATCAGCTTGTTTTTTTAGAGACTCACAGATATTACATTCCCTGGGATATTTCTTGGTTGTCGATGCCTGGTTTTGAGTTATACCAGATGACGCTTTGGTTTTGCGTTCCACTTTCTTTCTCGAGAGCTTCGCACCCAGTGCAGCCCACTGTCTCTTCCACCTAGTGCTGTTCCCTGCCTTCCATTACAGGACTCCCCACTTATATTCTACTCTTAGTCCTCAAACATTGTTTCAAAAATCGTTTTAAAATATGCTATTCCTTCCTTTTATTTTTATCGTGGAATTGTCTGCTTATTTATCTCTATACTTAAGTTGACATTTTAACTACTTACACTGTTTTTAAGTCACACTTTTTCCCTCAATATTTGGTGGAAGTTTCCCATTGGTTTCTGACATTGATTGTTAGCACTAAGAAACCAAGCTCCCGTCTGATTTTTTTTTTTTTTTTTTTTGGACCCTTAGAAGTGAGGTACTTTGCAGGGCACCTGGGTGGCTCAGTGGGTTAAGCATCTGACTTCAGCTCCCGTCATGATCTCATGGCTCATGGGTTTGAGCCCCACTTAGGGCTGTGTGCTGACAGCTCAGAGCCTGGAACCTGCTTCGGATTCTGTGTCTTCCTCTTCCTCTGTCCCTCTGTCACTTGCACTTTGTTGCTATCTCTCTCTCAGAAATAAATAAGCATAAAATAATTTACAAGAAGTGACTTACTTTTCTTGTCTAATGCTTGAAAATTTATTTCTTTATCTTTAAAGTTCAAAAAATTAAATGAAATATTTTTCAGTATTGTTTGCTTGGTGATGATGATGATGACGGTGGTGATGTGTATTTGTATATTCTAAAACATACTACCTTCTTTCAAAGCTTTACACTGGTTCTCTTTCCATTTCAGAAAAAGGGTGCTATTCTATTATTTTTTGAATACTTTTTCATTTTACTGTGTGCCCTATTTCATGGACATTGATTCTGTATTATCTTTGACTTCTAAACTCATTATCCTCTCCCTAATTTCTCTTTGTCTTTTTCTTAAGCATTCCCTGTGATTAGTTCAAGACTTTCTGGAAGTCAACCATCTATTCCCTTGGCACTATTTTTCATGTATTATTTCTGTAATAATGTCATTTGCATCCTTAATGTGCCAATAATTTCTTGTATTATTCAATTTATATTGTTATTAAATTATTCTGTTGCATGATGGATTTGAAAGGAAATTTCATCTGTTTCTTGGAGTAAATTTTCTTATAGGACTGGTCCTATGAGGGATTTTTTCCCATGAGGTATATTTTCACAATTGCCATGACAACTTTTTGCACTCACTACCCAAATCTATTTATTGGATATAGCATTGTAATACTGTGATATAATAAATAAGAAATATAGATACCGGTTTCTATCACATAGCCCCTAAAGCCTTCACAATTTCTTGAGTGATAGGAGCATCCTGTGTTATATTTGGTCTTAGTATCCAATTCCTGACACAAAAGCTTTAAAGACCCTTAGAATCTCTGGAGTGAGGAGTGTCTTTTTATATGCTAGTGAAATGACTGGCGGCTGGTGACCCCTAGAGAGTTTCCTAGATAGCTTCAGCATGGAGGTTTGGCTTGCCAGAGGAGCCAACCATGTGACTGGAGGGTTGAAACTTTCTGCCCCAACTCCCGACCTCCAAGAAGAGAGGGACTGGAGACTAAGCTAATCACCAATGGCCAATGATTTATTCAAACATAGTTGCATAATGCAACCTGCATAAAAGCCCTGAACGATGGACTTTGGGTTGGTGAATGCATCCGTGTGCTAGAGAGATGGCCCACTTGCCACTCAGAACAGAAACTTCTGCACCCAAGACCCTTCCAGACCTTGCCCTTTGTACCTCTTTGCCTCCTCATTTATGTTCCTTATAGTATAAACTGGTAAATGTAAATGTTCCCCTGAGTTCTGTGAGTCTTTATAGCAAATCATCAAACTTGTGAAAGGGATTATGGAAACTTGATTTGTGGGCAAGTTGGACAGAAGTGTGGATAACCTGGGGACCCACTACCTGTGATTAGCATCTGAAATCCTTGAGCCCTTAATCTGCAGGGTACGTGCTAACTCTAGGTAATGTCAGAACTGAAATAAATTGTAGGATAGTCAGTTGTATCTACAGAGAATTATAGAATTGCTCAGTGTGGAAAACCCATCCACTGGGTGTGAGAAATATATTTTTTTAAGTATTTAAATGTTTCTAGACACCTACCCTCCTGCTTTTAAAACCTGCTTGGCTCTTCGTGGCTACCTTGAAGGCTGAACCTAGTGTTCCATCTGCTTTTCTGTAGATTAGAAGCCCTGGTGAGTGCTGGGGAGGGAGGAGTTCAGCTGGGTCTTTACACATCCCTCTTTAAAGGTCAGCAGCTCCACTCTCTCCTTTGGGATTTTCTTAAATGTTATGTATCATTTCACCTAGTTGGGAAAAGATTTTAGTTCGGAAAGGGAATCACTGGGGCTTTGAATTTTTGCCAAGATTTATCAGGAAATCCTGGATAATCTCAAACCTCTCCAGTGGTTTTGAAGTCCATTTCTTTTGGCCCAGTTGATGTAGCCTTTACTCTGTAGGATTTGTCCTTGACTCTCCCTGGAATAATTTCCTCATCCTCGCAGCCTCAGTCTGCCCACTGCTCTCTAGCCTGGTAATGGTAATGATGCTGCTGAGAATTTTAAGTTTAGAATTTTATTGATTCAACTTTTCTACCCACTACAACTACTGGGACATAGGGGTGAAGCTCGGAGCCTCTGCACTCTGCCCCAGGGGAGAAGCTAGTTTTTGTCCTGAACATCACATTCTGAACTTGATCACATGTCGTTGCTCATCCATTCTGTTTGACTGTCGGTTAAATTTCATACTTTATTTATTACTATTTTTGTTTCTTAGCTGTTAGGGAGAAAGCTTCGTGCTCCAACTATATTCTGCCATTTTAGCCTGAAACCTATATTTTAATATAACTTTCTCTTATGGCACAAGCAGTAAACACACACACAAACTATGTAAGAGAAAGAAAATAAGCTGTAATTCAACCATGAAGTAACAATCACTGTCATTGAGATAGTATTTTTCTATGATAATATAGAGAGAATGTGTAATAGGTATAATTATATTTTAATAGATTTTCTATGTGTGTATATAGTATTTTACCACATTAATACATAATTTTTGTTTGTTACCTTTTTCTCACTCTAGAAGCACTTTTAAAAGTTGTTTCTATGTCGATGTTTAATAATGATGATAAGAAAGTAGTATTTTTAAAAATTTGTATTTACAAAATAGTATTTTATCTTATGTTTCTTTTCCTTCTTCTATGTTCATCTGGTGGGGGAGGGTTGGTTGAATGGGTGACAGCACTGAGGAGGAGGGCATTCTTTGAAATGAGCACTGGTTGTCATATGTGAGAAAGAAATCACTGGGTTCTACTTCAGAAGCCAAGACTACACTGTGTGTTAACTAACTTGAGATTAAAAATAAAAATTAAAATTAAAATATTTTAAATGAATTCAAGACATTCCATTTTATGAACTGGATATAATTCTTTAAGCCAGTATTACATTGGTAGGTACTTACATTTTTTTCCAATAAGTCCTATTACAAATGATGTTCAGATATATATGCTTGCTTATACATCATACTATACATCACATATATGCTTGATTATACATCATATTTGGTGGCATTGCTTCTACTTCCTTCAGACAAAGTTTAAGAAATAAGCTCAAAGGATTATCTGGGAAGGAATCCACATTTAAATGAGGCTGCAGACAGATTATCTTTCTCCAATTTCCATAGGCCTACATGATTTAACCACTCAGAATAACTGTCTATAAGTTCTATGAGAACCAACTTCTCATACCAAAAGGGGCTATATTAAAATACATAATAGGATATGTATAGTTATAGTATTTAATACATTTCTAAATGGGTATATATTAATTACTTTATATTTTGACCAAAATCCTGAATCTTTTTTTTAATGTTTATTTATTTTGAGAGAGACAGTGTGAGTTGGGGAGAGGCAAAGAGAGGGGAAGGGGACAGAGAATTCTAAGCAGGCTCCACAATGACAGTGCAGAGGCCCAACATGGGGCTCAAACTCACAAATTGTGAGATCATCACCCAAGCCAAAATCAAGAGTTGGTCGCTCAACCAACTGAGCCACCCAGGTCCCCCAAAGATCCTGAATCTTAAAAAAATTACTGTACGGTTGGTGGCTGACTCACGGGTTTTGCAGGATCAAGAGACATTAAGCTTTAGTCTTAAAATTAGTAACTTAAAGTGGCATTAAAAAATGTTGTGTCATACCAAGACTACTAGCCTAATGAGGAACAATGTGTGATGTAGCAGTAACCCCTCAAAAACCAGCAAACTCATGACTTGTTTCTTGTTTTGTACCAATCATTGGATGACTTCTCTTTTTCTTCAAGCACTGTCAGCTGCCAGGGAGGAGAGAAGGGAGACAGAGGAACTCGAGAACTCACAAATTTGCCCCGATGCAGCCCTCTGCAAGGTCATCTCACAGACACTAACATCTGCTGAGACTTGGGTGAGACAGTTCTGAAGGGAAGTCTGAGGAGAAAAAAAGGGGAGGAGGGATTGCTATTGCTTAACCTTAACATTCTTTGGCTACTAGTACTGATTCATCTTCTGTAAACCACCAGCAATGGAACAATCCTCTATTGGCCAAGACCTCTATTGTTTTAACACTACTCCAGGAATCTTAGCACTTCCAGTGACAGGGCACATGATTTACCCCATTCCAGATTTGGCTGACTCCTTACCGGTAGCAGTTCTAGAGTCACTGGTTTATAATTCAGGCGCCTCCCAAAAATAAATAGTCCATGTACTCTGCTTTCCGAGAACAGGGAGTTTGGTTCCCACACCACAATGGTGCTGCATGAGATCTCAAATGTCTACCTCTCAAAGAAAGCATCCACTTCTGACCCTGAAGAAAGTTGGGTTCCCCCCCACCCCTTGTTGGAAGTTAATTTTGCTCACTCTTTATTATTTGGAGGGTTTGGCCTACCAATTTTCTTATTCCAAAATTCTGATCCCATGCAAAATGCTCCACAAAGTGGCTCTTGAATAGCTTCTTCAGTGAAGCCGCTGACAGACAGATGCCTCAGCACCTGCCGTGAGACTGGGTCCTGCTCTGATGCAATGTTGTCTGCCCATCACCTCAAATAAAACCAAGTTTGTTGAATGAGCAGAGCAATGAAAGAGAATTGAGAGACAAAAGGAAGCAGATAGGTTTGCTTCCAAGAACAGAAAGTGGTGTTTGTTCAAGAATATAGGTTTCCCCACTATCTGAAAATAAGCCAAGACAGCAGAGAGTGCAAAGGCAATTAGTTTATATGGAAAATTTTGAGTGTCCCATACCCCCAAAATACCTTCTCTTAACTTTCCTGATACCTTAGGACATATCTTGCTGGTGGATGCACACAGTACGTCTACATAAAGCCCAGTTGCTCACAGAGCTCTGAGGCTTGGTGCTGGGATGCTGAGTGTGGCTCCCTGGGGAAGGAGCCTGGCGGGGCCGCTCTGGCTGCTTGCGGAGTGCACCACCTCCATGAGCCTCACAGCAAAACAGACCCTGGATATCATTTTGGCTTTTCACCTTTTTTCCATAAAAGTGAAAATTGTCTGGGAATTTCTTCCAGTTAGCGGAAACAGGTGCTAATGTAGGTTTTGTGAAGCAAAGTAATCTAGTGCAAACTTTCAAAAAGAGGGGATACCTGTCCTTACCTTTTCCATTCTATGATCTTCTTCTGTTACCCGGGAGAATGCTTCTATTTCTGCTCTGGCAAATATGGGAAGGTGCGATGGGCTTTGCTCAGCCAGTAAATTCCTATGATACTGAATTCAGCCAGCCCTGTGCCTTGACTTAGGAAAGTCACAAGCATACCAATACACACACACACACACACACACACACCCCTCTGTTTTCAAGTCATTAGAAAGATGCTAAACAAATTTTGAGACTGGTGTTTGGTGTTGGGATGCTCTTACTTAAAAAGGGGGCATACAGGGGCGCCTGGGTGGCTCAGTCGGTTGAGCGTCCAACTTTGGCTCAGGTCATGATCTCACGGTTCGTGGGTTCAAGTCCCCTGTTGGGCTCTGTGCTGACAGCTAGCTCAGAGCCTGGAGCCTGTTTCGAATTCTGTATCTCCCTCTCTCTCTGACCCTCCCCTGTTCACACATCTCTCTCTCTCAGAAATACATAAAAAACATTAAAAGTTTTTTTTTTAAAGGGGCATACAGCAAATGCCAATCTTGCTTTGGATTCTGAGATAAACTAACAAAAGAAACATTAAAATATTTAAGCGAGCTAAAACTAAGACACAGCTGGAATCCCTTGAGATCACTGAGTAGTAGACACTCACCATACATGTCAACATGCCATTGGTAGAGGAATAAGCGATTGTTTGAATGAGAGACCCAAATTGGAAGACAAATGGGCAGATACTCTAACATCGGTCCATATGAAGCTGCTTCTCTCACACAAATTGTCCATTATAACAGCAGGCTTGTATGAACAGTTATCACAAACAGACCCAAGAAATGCATTATAGACTTTATTGAATCTTAGTTTATTTCTTGCAATCTGACATAGCTAACTGCATGGATGAACTGCTTCATGTGGTGACAGGCTGATGCGTGAATCGGCTCTGAAATGGCACATACCATTCCCTCTCACAGTCTATTGGCCAACACTCAGTCCTGAAAGGGTTTGGGGCATAAGGTTCAGCTGAAAACCCAGAAAGAAAAGGACAGGTGTTTTGGTGACCTTATTCCCCAACTCATGGACAATGTCCCCGGGGTGCTTCTCCATATTTCTGGCCAGCTGGAATAGAGATGACCTGAGACACGGAAGCCATGTGTTGAAGATGTCAGAGCCTCTGTATGCCTGTCACTACACAAAACGATTCAGAAGAAACTGTGGCCCCAATTTTACCACACTGACAAAAGTCAAGATGGCCCCCAGACTTTGACCTTTGTCAGGCTATGACCACGTTTTTTAAAAATATCTTAAGGAATTGGGGCGCCTGGGTGGCTTAGTCGGTTAAGCGTCCGACTTTCGCTTAGGTCATGATCTCGCGGTTCGTGGGTTCGAGCCCCGCGTCGGGCTCTGTGCTGACTGCCAGCTCAGAGCCTGGAGCCTGTTTCAGTCTGTGACTCCCTCTCACTCTGACCCTCCCTTGCTCATGCTGTCTCTCTCTCTCTCTCCTAGAAATAAATAAAACATTAAAAAAAAATATCTTAAGGAAAAATGTTTATTTATGTATTTTGAGAGAAAGCATGCACGGGGGCTGACGCAGCAGAGAAAGACAATCCCAAGCAGACTTATAGCACTGACAGTGCAGAGTTCAATGCAGGGCTTGATGTTACGAACTGTGAGATCATGACCTGAGGTAAAATCGAGAGTCTGAAGCTCAACAGACTGAGCCACCCAGGCACCCCCATAGGATTTTTTTTTAATTGTGGAAGGTTGAATAAAGATTCTCCCATACAATACTGAGTAATACAGAGAACAGCAGATAACTGATAACACTTACTGAGTGTTCACAGTAAGCTAGGTACTGTTCTGTGAGCTAAACATGTATAATTTAATTCATTTCTCACAAGCCTTTGATGTAGATAGTGCAACTATCCTTACATCCACACAGATGAGGCAAAAAGACCCAGAAAAAAATAAACAGTTTTTCCAAAACAGCATTAACCAGCAAATGGCAGGGACCCGGGAATCTGGCTGGACCTACTCCAGATCCTGCACCTATAAACAGAAAGGTAGATCAGTAGATAGGTGCACATATACTTCTCGCAAGACATCTGCAATCTAAGATTGTAAAATCAAAACTACTTGGAAAAATAATAAGCCACATATATAGTCAGGCCTTGTGTACTGTGCTCTGGAAAATTCATTAGCGGTAGCTGTGGAAGAGAAAGTTAACCTGAATATCTAAGGATCTGTGTAGATGGTGATGACTTCAGAAGGACCCAGTTTTGAAAAGCAGGGAGGGAGGGATAGAGAGAAGCAGAAGAGAGGCTCATATTCAAAGGAAACGCTGTGCGAGGAGTGCATGGGACTGGCCATCCCAGTCCGAGGGTAGAGGGGATACAGGCCTGACTGCAGAGGCCAGCATATGATGGTTAGATATGAGCTCAGGGCGATGACCCGACAGCCAGGTGCCCCAGGTCAGCAACTCAGTCTAGACCTTCCCACTCTGTCCATCATGGAAAGAATCCCCACGGCCAGAGTTCAGTGCTATGGCCTTATCATTTGTAGACTTTTTGTTGTTGTGTTTGTTTGTGTGCTTGTTTTTTTTTAACGAGCCACATGGTTTACAATAAGCAGTTTTTGTAAAAGCAAATTTGTAAAAATTATAATAATTTTATTGTCAAGCTCACTAGTTAAAAGCCATACAATAAACTGCACTCAGAATTTAGCCCTAACGTACAATGTGTGTCTCTCTTATTTCATAATAGAAGTTATATAATTCATCACGGTACTCCTTTTGCTAAAAATGCTAAAAACCTGACAAGTATTTTTTTACACACACAATTTTACACACAAAATTTTAATTTTAATTTTCATTTAAACCTTCTCTCCCATTTCTCCCTGCCTGCATTGCATAACTCTTGGTTTTTATCTTTATTTTAATGCGCTGACTGTGTGTACTCTTTATAGATTGCCTTAAACTGTTTCCAGAAGAAAACTGTTTATGACAGTGGGGAATGAACACATAAGAAATGGGATTTGAAGTTCCTTGAAAGATTGACCAAATGACATCCAATAATCTTAAAGAAAATTTCCTGAGAGATCTTGACTATGTGGTCCTTCTAGTTTTCAAGACCATCAGTCATATTTCTGCCTACACTTCATACTGGGAGAGCCAAACGTAGTGCTAGGGAGCTATATGGTGCATGAGAGAAATGTCTTGAAGAATCATGGAAACAGGAAATTTTCCCATTTGTGCTAGAAATTTGGCATCTGAGAAATTTCTACTCATCAGAAATGTCTACTTCTTAAAAACATTTATTTATTTATTTTCAGAGAGAGAGAGAGAGAGATAACAGAGGAGGGGCAGAGAGGGAGGAGAGAGAGAATCTCAAGCAGGCTCTGTGCTGTCAGCACGGAACCCAGTGTGGGCCTTAATCCCATAAATCGTGAGAGTGTGTCCTGAGCAAAAGTCAGAGTCGGATGCTTAACCAACTGAGCCACCCAGGCTCCCCAAGAGAGATGTTTACTTTTTGCCTGACATAGTTTGTTAGTTTAATTTTTAATTATAAGGTAATTATAGATTCAAATCCAGTTGTAAGAGACAACACAGAGAGATTCCCTATACACTTTACTCAGTTCCTTCCTATAGTAATAACTTGCAAAACTGTAGTACAATGTCACAACCAGATATTAACACTGATACAGAACATTTCCATCAAGGCCCCTTGTGTGGCCCTTTTACAGGTACACTCCCTTCCCCCCGCATCTTCTCCCTGGGCCCTCCTTAGCCCCGGAAACAACTGATCTATCCTCCATGTTTTAAGTGTATTTATTTATTTACTGAGAGAGAGAGAGAAAAAAAACAAGAATGAGCAGGAGAGGGGCAGAAAGAAGGAGGGACAGCATCCCAAGACAGAATCTGAATGTGGGGCTCAATCTCACAAACTGTGAGATCGTGATGACCTGAGCCAAGATCAACAATTGGATGCCTAACCGACTGAGCCACCAGACGCCCCTGTTCTCCATCGTGTCATTTCAAGAATGTTTTTGTGGAACCATTTGGAATACAACCTTTTGGGCTTTTTTTTTTTTTCATTCCATATAATTCTCTGGAAATTTACTCCGATTGTCACATGTACCCACAGGTCACTCATTTTGATTGCCGAGGACTACTCCACAGTATCAACCTACTAAGCGTGTTTAAGCATTTGCCTGTTGGAGGACAAGCGGGCTGATTCCAGTTTGGGCCACTACTAATAAAGCCTATAAACATTTGCGTACAGGTTTTTGTGTGAATGTAAAGTGAATGGAGCTTTGGGGGCAACTGTTACAGCCTGACAAAGGTCAAAGTCTGGGGGCCCTCTTGATATTTGCCAGTGGGGTTGTTATGGCCAATTCGCGAGTCTCCAGAGACCCCCAAGGAGCCGACACCGATGCAAGTACAAAAGGGTCCTTATTACAAGCTCGAGCAGAGACTCCAGCGCACCCTGACGCAGCGGTGATGGTATGGAGCCCCGAACTCGTGATCGCAGGGCTTTTTATTGTGATTACAGTGGAATTTGGGGCGTTCCCGCTTGGCAGCCTCCTGACAGGTACGGGCTGTCTTGTCAGCACCCGACTGGTTCGGCCCATCTGGCCTGGCTGCAAACTGCCAACCGGAACGCCCTGGGACATAGGCACCTGTTTTAAACTGATTGGCTGTTGCTGTTGCTGTTGCCAGGGAAGTAACCAAGGGCAGGCTGCCTACTTGCTTCCTGTGGTTCTTCCTCGGACTGGGTTCGGGCCTACTCTCAAGATGGAGGCTTTTTCTAAACTGGAATCAGTTAGATTTAGGTGTCACAGGGTAAAGGTTGGGTCACCATTTATTCTGTGTTGTTTCCCCGGAGTCGTGATTATTGTGTAAACATTTTCTGTCTTGCGAGGTTGTCCCTTTCCTAGTCTTTGGCTAGAAAAAGCAGGCTTTTCTGGTTCATTTTGTTTTGTTTGTCTGAGTTCTTTGGCATCTCTGCATTGTCGGCTTCCGTAGCGCCAAGTCTTGAATATGTGAGGAAAAGAGAAAATCGGCGAAACTCACCACAGAAACGTGTGGAAACTCACCTAGAAATTCATGAGTTCTGGGATTCCTAACAGGTCTGTCTTTTTCCTTACCTTTCAAAGTCTTCTTACACTTGTTTTATATATAATGTCCAAGGTTTTAGTTGTACTTAGTGGAAAGAATAGGAAAGATATGTCTACTCCATATTCCTGCAAGTTGAAGGTCCTGACATGCTATTAAACATGGATTGATGTCTTCTATAAAATCAGGAGAGACTTACTATTATTATCACTTTCATCTCCTTCACAAATTCATCCCCTATTGAAACACACATGATAGATTTAAGTGTGTCCTTCTTAACATCAACATAAAACAGATGTTTTCAGAGCCTGGCAAAACCTCAGCTACACAGTCAACCTATAGGCCCTTCGTTTGTTTCAACTCTAAACTTTGTATTCAAATGGAGCTTTGGTGGCGAGTTAATTTACTTTGGAGGAAACTATTTCGCAATAAAATTTGCAAGCCCAGTGAATTCAAGACACTAGTGAATTCAAAACACTGTGGATGTGTTTGCTTGCAAGATTTCTGTCCTAAGAACAGGAACTGTGAGGCATGCACCTTTTTATATCACATACAAATGAGTTTTAGGAAACTCTCTGTAATTAGATAATAGCTACTGACTGTTAGAACTAAAATTAACTGAATAAAAGATATTTACTTCAAACCTGGCTTCCTCTGCTTTAATTTAAAAGTATATTTAAGGCTAGAATGTTATCTTTTTTTAGACAAGCATATCAAGGATATAATTAAATGTTTTGAATCCAGTCATTGAATATTGACAGCCATTTAAAAACTGCATCAACTTTGAAAGATAATACACAATAAAATACAAATATAAAGAGTAATTAAGAATAAGGCTGTAGAAGACAGTCTACGAAGCAATGTCTATATATATATATTGCTATTCATGAAAAAATAGGAAACAAATTTTGGAATTAATTTTGCTTAATTGGAAAATCATAGTCCTATCTATTTTTTTAAGTTTATTTATTTATTTTGAGGAAGGGAGAGAGGAGAGAGAGAAAAGAGAGAATCACAAGTAGGCTCGCCACTGTCTGCAGAGAATCAGATGCTTGGTTTCAACTCACAAACTGCAAGATCATGCCCTAAGATGAAATCAAGAGCAGGGAGCTTAACCACCCAGGCAACCCTACCCACATTTTACTTAGCTATCCATAGATGGAATTCTTTCAGGCAGTATTGCAAATAAGAATAATACTTAAAATTTCAAGTGTATTTTATAGAATCTCAGAATAGGCTAATATAGCCACATAGCATACAGCTATTGGATATTACAAAATTAAATGATATTTAGATGATGGAGAATATCCAGCTAAATTTCTAATTAATTCTTCTTTTAGAGAAGACAAGGTGGAGATATAGGCTTCAATTTGGGGTGCCTCGGTGGCTCAGTGGTTTAAGCCTCTAACTGCTGATTTTGGCTCAGGTCATAATCTCACACTTGGTTGTGAGATGGAGCCCATGTCAGGCTCTGTACTGACAGCACAGACTCTGCTTGGGATTCTCTTTCTCACTCCTTCTCCCTCTGACCCTCCCCCCCTCATTCTCTCTCTTTCTCTCAAAATAAATAAATAAACTTAAAAAAATTAAAAACAAAATAAATAAATAAAAAGCAGGTCAGAAATCACTACAGCTGTACCGTACACAGGTAATTAACTTAACTATTTCTTTCATCTACTTAACATTTATTTACTGATCTTCTCTCATGCTCCAGGGACTGAGCTAGATGCTAATACACCAAATAACTCGCAACTCTAATCCTTGAAGAATCCACGCCACAATACACAAAGAAAAATTTAGATAACAATCTAGACGTGCAACTTCAATATCTAGAAATGAAACTTAATACCACTACGTGAGTCTGCTGCTCAAATTATTTGCCTAAATGAAATAGATAATTGAAATGCCTTTATTCTATTTTGCTGTCAAGGTAGCTTAAACTTTATAACTAAGATTAAATGCTCCTATGAACAATGTATCCAAAATGTAGCTAATGTATCCAAAACACATGGTGGCCCACACCGCACTAGTTGTAGTACCCCAGAATATGACAACACTGCAAGATACCTATATCCTCCTGAAAACCCATTTTAACTTTAATATTAATGACTTTTAGTGTTTATGTTAAAACATAATATGCCTGACAAAAGAAACTTTCATGTGAATTTTCAAGGTTAAAGATGAGACTTCAGAAATCCTCATTGATGCAATGTGGAATTTAGCTTCTGTATATTCCTACACATTTACATTTTGGTAAAAAAGTTTGCAGAGGACACCCTTAAATGATTTTTCCTCATTATACTTAATGCATTAGAATTCAGCAGAAGACATGGCCCATGATACCTTTTAATCTATAGAAATGAATCCAGTAGATTTCCATTTTCTCCCCACATTTCTTCCACCCAATCATAAAAGGCTTTGAGTGCAAGAATAAAGACATGGCCATCATGCCTTATGTACTGTGAGAGGGTGATTTTATCAACCAACTCACCGCCACCTAGCCAGGTACATTGTCAGACCCACTCTAGAGTTTATCAGAAGCCTAAACAAGTCATCACAAATTAAATACAATAATTTATGTATTTGTCGTCCTCCTTTATAAGATCTGCTTTGTTTATTTTGCTTCTGATTTAATCTAAAGGTTCTAGAATAGTTTGCTGGGTGTTCTTCATAGCCATCAGAGGCCATCGTTTTTACAACGGAATGTTTGCAAATTACAGTACTCCATGTAAGGAGTAAGGCTAATGCATTCTCGATTCTGTAGGCAGGATAAACCTGCACAAATCTGTATGTTTAAAGAAATGGTCCAATATGAAATATAGTATGCAAGAAGAGCGTACAGGGAAGGGAAACAGGAAATTATAAATTTTTATATGAATATTACCCTCAAGCCAGTCATAAAGGGAAAAGAAAAACACAGCAGCAACTATATCCTGTAGACCACCAACACAGAATAATGCAAATAAAGGGCATTAATAAATCATTTCTTAAAATGTATCTATAGCCAAGTTTCTGTGCATAAATCTTTGAAGAATACAGCTTCCACAAAATTACTAATTTTAAAAAGTGTATTATCAAGGCATTATTTAAAGAATCTTTAGGATATTTTTTAAATGTCATATATTGTATTTTTTCACAAAACTAGAATGGCATCATTACGTTGAAGGTAATGAAAAAAATGGCCTACAGGCTAAATCTTTAATAGATGAATCAATGACCATTAATGTGGGGTAAGAAAACTGTTTTAAGTAATATTTATAGTTATTACAGTACTTATATATAATATTATATGTATATACTTATATTTTGTGATGATATATAATATATAAACATACATGAAATACTTATGTGTATATCTAGTACTTATATATAGTGCTTATAAGTACTTTTATTACTTAATTGACACTTACAAACTGACTTCTATCATGACATCTTATGTGCTATATTTTTTTAAGCTTGGATATTTATTTTGAGAGAGAGAGGGAGAGAGAGAGAGAGAGTATGAACAGGGGAGGGACAGAGAGAGAGAGGAAGAGAGAGAATCTGAAGCAGGCTCTGCGCTGACAGGGGGCTTGATCCCATGACCCCAGGATCAGGACCTGAGCCGAAGTCAGGAGTCGGTCACTTCACTGACTAAGCCACCAAGGCACCCCTATGTGCCATTTTTAATATATGCAAATATGAGCAGTAAGAAGCGACTTCTTTTTCTAATCTTTTGAGCTGATCTAGTCCTCTGCCATGGCTTAAATTATTACCCATAGAGAGATACCCCATCTTTTTATAACTTCAGCCCAGATCTCATTTCAGAGATCCAGACTCAAACATATACCTGTCTAATCCACACTCTTTGGATTCTTCCAAGGCACCCAAAGGTCAGTATGTTCAGAATCAAATTCAAGCTCTCTGGCTACCCACTCCACCACATCTTCAAATCACAACCAACTAATGGTAAAATCTTCCATCCCATCAGATGAGCAAAAAATTGGAATTATTTTTGGCAACCATGCTCCCTCCCCTATCTCCTATGTCAAGGCTGTAGGGAAGTTCCTCCATTCTTACTTTCTAAATGTATCCCGCACCCATGGGCTCCTCTGAAGGTGCACCGATGTTAGCCTGGTCTGAGCTATCAAATTCTCTTGCTTGGACCTCCCCCAATGGCTCCCCAGCTGCTCCAGTCACATCCACTCGTCAGCCAGCCTTTCACCGTCATGTCTGCTATACTGTGTTCAAAATGGTCTTTTCAAACTGCAAATCTTATTATTCATCATTTTTGAACTAATGATTTCCCCCTTGTTCTTAGGATGATGAACAAAATTCTTATCGCAGCCAACAAGGCAGCTCTGTCTTTCACGTGGTGCCTTGCTGACAACCACTCAGTCCCCATCCCAGCAGCACTGGCCTTCCTGCACGTGCTCAGACACACAGTGCCTCTTAGCACCAGAGAGCCTTAAAAGCTTCTTTTCAACCTGGAACATTGTCCCACCTGTTCGGCCACGAATCTTCCTTGTCTAGTCGGCCACGAATCTTCCTTCAGATCTCAGGATAGTCATTACTTCCTTCGTGCTCCTCTATTATGTAATTTGATATTTACATCTGTGATTCTTTGATTAATACCTGTCTCATCCACATCTGTAAGCTTCTTGAGAAGGAGGTACATCTGATCTTGCTCCACATTGCGTTCCTAGCACCTAGTAGAGTGTCCGACACGTAATAAATACTCAAAATATTTCTTGAAATCATGAATGCCTGCAGAAAAGTAGGGGTGAACAATCAATGAATATTTACTCTACATTTTATAAACATTTTCCACTTAGCTTCCATGAGCCCATAATACAGATGAAGAAACTGAAGCTTAGAAAAGTTAAATTGTCTTGTTCAAGGTCACAAAGTTAATAAAAGTTTTGTTAAAGTTTATGCCTACATCTTCTTACTCTGTGTCCAGAATCCTTATATGTGGGCATTTGCTGATTTTAAGCACCCAAGCATCCATTCACCTTATTCTGCTAATGGTACCCTTAGTTTCCTTTGGAGAAATAGGCCTTCTCCACCCTCACTCCATGTAATTTCAGTAAACCTAACTTAATTTTTGGTTTCAGCAACAGCAATCAAAATACATAAAGAAAACTAAGAAAATGAGAGGTGGCAGAAGGAAAGACTCTAAAACAAAAATTGACCATCATTTTTAAATGGTGTGCAATATGATCTTTTATATATGAAATTATATTTACATAAAAATATGTAACATGATAGTCATAAAAAATCAATGTAGATTATGTCAGAGTATTAGATTTGAGATGATTTTTTAAGATCTATAAAAAGATACCCTTTTAAGCTCTGACTTTTCAGAAAATGTCATATCTGATTTATTTGGCCAAGAGAAAAAAAAATGAAGAAAGCTTTTATTTTTTAATTCTAATTTTATGTTTTAATTTTAAAATGTTGGAAAAGCTGAGTATTTAGAGGTCTTAGTTTAGATAGAAACCCCGCTCCATGACTGAGAGACCATGATCGCTGCCCAAACTTTATTTCACAGATGCTGTTCCCTCCTTTCTCCCAAACTACTCTCGGCCAAGATACGCACACACTGAGCCAAGAGTGAATGTGCTTTTTATATAAGTTTTTAAAATTAATTTTAAATAGTTTTATTCTCAAGTTACCCTCATCCCTTAATCATTTTTGTAAGTTTTTTTGTGAATTCTTAAGTATTTCCTTACTTCTGGGTTGTCAACCAAAATTAGTAATTCTATATAAAACTTTATGGAAATTAAAAACTTCATCATCATGGGTAAGACCAATATTAACTGAAGAAAAAAAAAACAAACAACTTTGGAAACCAGAAAAATTAATTCTCATGCATGGTGTCGTATAGATGCATTGATAATCAAAAAGATGAAATCTCTAAGTATATAAAAATAAAGTAGAAATGTACTTTGGAGAACTACTAAGTAACATAAGAAGTCTGTGCATATGGCAAAAGTTAATCTTTTAACTCCGTAATATCCAGTTCCTGGCATAATACCAGGCATATAGTAAACATTTAATAAATGTTTTTTGAGCAAATGAATAAAAGTTATCAGCAGGTGTCTAAAAATAACTGATAATTATGAACAATCCTATTTTACATAGCTTTGTACAATGACTTTCAACATTTGCCAGTTAAAATGGATTATTTTTAAAATATTAAGAAAAGATAGACTTTCATTTCTAGCCAAGAGGGAGTCAAGACAGCCAACTTACTCTTCTGCTTTTTTAAACAACGAGGAAAAAATGAGGAAAAAAAGAAAGAATGGTTTTCCAAACATTGGATACAGGCCATATAGGATGGTGATTCTTAAAAGAGGAGATACAAATGAAGCGATCTGTGATTGTACCAGATTATTGTCTGGACACGTCCCTGGGATTCAGTACAGGAAAAGGGAATATAGATGGGGCCCTGTGGTCTTTCTGAGTTGAGATGGAATGGGGAGTCCAGGAAGTCCAAGAAGACTAGAGTCCTCAGGACTGAGTACCGAAGATGAGAAAGAGACAATTAAGGCAAGCTCCGGGGACCTATGGAGACTGTCTCCCTGCTGTGGGAAAGAGCCACTAAAAAGAAATAGGCAAAACCATCTTTGGAACTCACACAGACTAAGAATAGTTTGTATCCAGAAGCCAGAGTAGAAAAACCTCATAATTTATGGAGTAAAGGATAGAATACCCAGATATTGCCATAGCAATGGGGGAAAATCAGCCCTAAATTGAAGATGTCTCTAAACCTGCCAAACTTCAACACAATCCTTGAAAAGATAAAACTCTTTTCAAGTAACTTAAAAATCTGATAAAAATTATAGGCAAGCAAAGAAGCAGGCATGTATGTCCCAGGATGAGGAGAAAAATCCATTAAGTGAACCAGATCCAGAAATGGCATAGCTGATAGAATTTGTAGACAATCCTAAGAGTTATCATGAGTTGTGATAACTATAGTTTGTATCTTCCAGAGAATAGAGGAAGCCATAAGCATGTTTAAGAGAAACACAGAACATAGAAAAAGACCTAAATTCAACTTCCAAAAAGAAAAAATATTGGGATATTTTTAAATTTTATTTTGGCTTGTTTGCTTTAAATACAATGTATAAGGGGTGCCTGGGTGGCTCAGTCAGTTGAGCGACTGACTTGATTTCTGCTCAGGTCATGATCCCAGAGTTGTGAGATTGAGCCCCGCATCAGGCTCCATGCTGAGCATGGATCCTGCTTAAGATTCTTTCCCTCTCCCCCTACCCCTCTCCTTCTCCCCCTGACTCATGCTTTCTTTCTGCTTCTATGATACATACATACATAATCACATACCTCCATACCTACCTATATACATACATACAATGTTTAAGGAGAAAGCATATAGAAATTATCTTGGGAATTTTTTGGTCACAAATATGGAGGTTTTATCAATTTAAAATGAAATGTCCTTAAAATAATTGAGCCAAACATGTATTATGAATGGATTTTCTTTTTATTGTTCTCGGCCTTTTATTGTTTCACACTAATCTTCCCCCACCTAGAAAACCATGGTCTTATATGCTCTTGGAAACCCCATCCAGGCAGAGGGAAAGTGAAGGGTCTTTGTGGATCAGCAGTGGGGACCCCTGCCACTCAAGGAGCCTCTGCTGTGATGGTGTCACTGTTTTTCTTGGTCACTGCTCATTGTTTTGGCATCTTCCTCCCCTGGAAGTTATCTACTATCTCTGCTTCCCCAGGCATAATGGACTAATGGCCTCCCAATCAAAATGATTTGTGGGAAAGTAGAATGCAAACCTCAAATTACTACTTTTAAACTTTTGTGTTAGTCATGTAAGAATTTGATTACATAAAACCTCCATCACCAAGACTTTTATATAGAAATTATCAAAACTATACTTTGTAAACTGTTCATAGTAGAGTCTACAATCTCTTATGGGGCTCTTTGGAGAATCCTCTGGTTTTTCTATAACTGTATACAAAATGTATCATCAGGAAAAATCCTGTTGTAAATTATCAAATAGCTATCATCCAATTGCATGCTAGCTGTAAAAAATGAGATTCAGTAACATTTTGTTTGTTTACTTACCAAAATACTTCTTTCCTTGCCAAATACATTTAATTATGTTTTAATTGGTTTCCATTCAAGTTCATGATCTCAACATTGAAATTTTCTTTGCTAAAAGATGTCACCTCTTCCAAAGTTCACATGTTACTTTAATAACAGAAAATAACTCTGGAGGATTCTGCCCTAAAATGTGAGATCCTGAGGGACAGTGAACCACATTTTACTTTTAAGTTATTTTTTTTAAAGCATTTCACATCTAATCTAAGATGGTCCCATTGAACTATGTCTAAGAGAAAAGTAAATATTTATGCAAATTTGGTGAGTTATTTATGTTTTATGATAGGTATATTTATGGAACAACCTTTTGAAGAACTAGTTTGATGTACTTTGGCATCAGCAATTGAACTTTGAGTACACTGGATGAGTTTGTCAGTTATAGAACTGCTTCACATGAACAAAACAAAGATTTTCTTGCACTTTTTCGTTAAATATAAATAACACAGAGTATTTATCTCTTATAAGTCCATAATACAAGTTAAAATAGTATTTGGCCTAAGTATTGCAAAATGGTCACTATGAAAAGTGAAATCGTTTTGCTTCTTAAAATATTTTGTAAATTAATGCTCTTATGGATAAAGCACATTACTAATGACCACAAGATTAAAGGAATGACTGACAACTGACTTGTGTTTCATTCAGGCAAATTACAGTCTTCAGACTTCACCATTCATCCACATCATGAAAATGATCATGAAATACATCTAAATAACTATTAAAAAGAAAATGCATACTACACTTGACCTCTCCTTCAAAAAATTATAATTATTTTTTATTTTAAAAAGTATCTTATATCAGGTAGGAATAACAGTAACTCCAAAAAGCCAGTGGCTCACCCACTCAAGTGTGTATTTTCCCATGTGCAAGGTCAGGGGCCGAAGGCCCAGGACTGCCGTGGCAGGTCCGTGGGGTCTCAAGATACCCAGGATCTCCTGTCTTTTCCACCCGACCATTTTTGGTGAATTGCCCCCTTACTTAGGGTAACTTCATGATCCAGAATGGATGTTAGAGTTCTCACTGTATTGCTCACATTCCAGACAACAGGAAGAAGAATGAAAGCAAAATGAGTCTTCCTCTAAAGTCACTTTAAACCGTCTTCTTAGAAATCTCTTAAAACACATCCACTCTTTCACATATAAACTGGATGGGTACAACAGCCTCAAATTTCCTTGGAATTATCGTTTTTGTTTGAAGTGGCCCTATGGTCAGCTAAAAATTGGAATTCCATTGGGAAGGAGACAAAGGGTATTGAATTGGCTACTGGCACTCTCACTCTCATGACTCTGCTGACAACACATTCACTAAAAATAATTTGGAAGACTGAGGAAAGAAAACACAAGATTGAATTCTTGCTTCTTGATGTGAGGACATACTAACACACCCTAATGCAAAAGAAGAGAATGCTCTACCCTATAAGCATGGAGGTAAGGGAAGTCACAAAGTCTGACACTGATCTTTGCATAAATAAATTAAACAGGCCCCAAAGATGGCATTCGAGATTAGAATTTTTATAGATTGTAATACCTGGCATTCTCACAACATTGAGAAAAGTAGGTGACCAACCTTGGAATAAAATTTTTAAGCAATTGACAAAAAAAAAAAAAAAAAAAACAGGAGACTGAGTCAGTACATTTTCAGTGGCCAACTCAGATTTAGCACACACAAAAAAGGTATATTCATGCTTTCTATCTGCTGTAATTAATCTTTTTGTAGACCATCCCTGTTTGATCTAGGTGTTTGGGAAGGGAAATAATTACAAGGTTTCCTGCCAGGCCATTTCCCTGGACAACATGAGAGGTAATTCCAGAGAGGTTCAACAGAGAGAGCCTATGGGACAGTAAGGCCTGCTTGGAAGTGTCATGTGGCCTACAATCTACCACCAGCTCTTGACACCCCCATCTCTTAACCTTTGCAGCTGTCCTGACCAGTGGAAAGAAATAGAGAGGCATAAACACCTTAGAATTCTGGCTGACAGAACTGAGTTCATGCCTGCTCTTTATGACAAGCTAGGTGGCAATCCTTGGTACAGTTAGCCATTTTAAGTCTTGATATTCTCATAATGCAGGGATGATAATATTAATAGTACCTACCTCATGGAGTTGTTTTGAGAATTAAAAGCTTGGTAGAGTGCTCTACACGTAGTGAATGTAGTGAATGCTCAATAAATATTAGCTATGCTGCACCTTGTAGTCACATTGGTGTACAGTGGAACCTACTTACTAGCTAAATAAATGACACTTCTAAGTGTCAACTTCTCAAGGGTCTGGCACCTAGCAGGTTTGAAATAAAATGTAATGACTTTTGTGATAAATCCTATGTGTATTTTATTCTGAAATGTATATATCGGAATGCTTTGTCTTTCTTCTTGTGTATAAAGAACTATCAGTTGCAGTAGAATCATTATAGAAGCTCAAGAGTTTTGGAATTTGTATTATGTCTTCTGATTCCTCTGCTTTCCCTAGACTACTCAAAGATTAACAACTGAGTTTTCTCAGTGTGAGTTCTGGAAATTTTCTCCTACAAATTATTTTAACTGTCAGTGTATTTTATTATAATATGCCAATGAACATGATATATTTCCTACAGTCTTTATACCCTTCTCAAGTGATGATAAAATAAGATAAATTATTTAGAGGGCAGATATGCATTTGACTTAGTCATAAGCCAGTATAATATAAGGTCCTTGCCTTTTAGATCTGACACAAACTACTTTCATTAAGTGATATACAGAATGTTGAAATAACTCTGCATGTGTAAGCTTACATTTTGATTCCATTAGAATGCACAAAAGTCATGGTACTTAAGCTACATTCTCAAAAGGGATCATCCTGTATCTGCCAAATCTTAAAGACTCCAGACTTCTGGATTCCAGAAGTGAGCTCACTGAACTAAATATTTGGAAAGGGGGTAAATGCATTTTCCCAAAAAGGGAATAAATCTACCATAGGAAAATTAGCCAGGGAGGGAGAGAGATTACCCTCGGGACAAGCACAGTTGAATTTATATACAGTCCATTAGTCGATGATGTATTTAATGCATTGTGATGGTCAGAAAAGTCCAGTAAGGCCAGGGATCTGTACATAAGAGTGTTTGGCAACTGTTTTCAGGAAACAGGTTATCTAGTTGAGTGTTACTGGTTACTGACTCTCCTGCTTTTATTTTTCACTTGGGCAAAACAGCAACTGTTTCAAGACCCATAGCCTGTTTTCATGGTAAAAATCCAGGTAGGGAATTACTTGAATTATTTTGCAGATAATTGTAAACCCAGAACTTAAGTTATTCCAATACCAGTGAAAGGCTGCTATATTTAAGATTGGAGTTTCAAGGTAAGATCCTCTCCTGTTCACTGAGTAGAAAATCTGTCGCCAGGTGACAGCTAGTATTTTCTAGTAGTGTTACTTTCTTCCTACAATTCTAGGTTATCTCAGCATAAGAAGATATTGTTCTATAGCTTCAGTTTCAAAATGACATGTGTGGGGCGCCTGGGTAGCTCAGTCGGTAAAGCGTTCAGCTTCAGCTCAGGTCATGATCTCGCGATTTGTGAGTTCAAGCCCCACATCGGGCTCTGTGCTGATGGCACAGAGCCTGGAGCCTGCTTCAAATTCTGCATCTCCCTCTCTCTCTGCTCCTCTCCGTTCACGCTCTGTCTGTCTCACTCAAAATTAAATAAACATTAAAAAAATGACGTGCTAGAATTACTTGGATGCAAATCATACTCCTATCTCATAGATCTCTCCAACTTCATTCATAAGCACTACAAATGAAACACAGGAACTTGGAAACATATCAGTTTTGGGGTTCAAATCTCAACACTACCACCGATTATGAGTTTCTTTCATGCACCCAACCACTTCTTTCCTTTCCCTAAAGATTGTCATCAAGCATAGGTGACTTCAGAAGCCAGTACTTAAGAATAGCCTATATGTATAATATTTTTCTAAGAAAAAAATTACTCACCATTATAATCCTTTATTAAACAGCCTGATAACCAAAAGAGCGTTTACACAAATAAATATGACATCTTTGGTTAGTGGAAAGAATAGTGGGTCTGAGTTAAGAAAATTGGAATTCAAAATGTGCTTCTAACTCTCACAGGATTGTGACATAGAGCTAGTTAGTCTCTTAGTTCTTTGTTTATAATTAATTAATTCACTAAATGACCAATATGTTTCAATAGCTATCCTAGACTTAGTTATACAGAAGAGAAGCACAGAGACAAGTTTCCTGCTCCTTTGGAGCTCACAATCACAAAGAAAAGAAAGACATTTAAGAAATACAGTATCAGGTGCCATGAATAAAAGCACAGCAATGAAAGGAGTCATGTGGTAGTCATTTGATAGAGAGGTAAACAAAGGCTTTTCTTCATTCATTCTGAGACCAGAATGAATAAATATGGGGACGTTTACGAGAAGAATATTCTAAGAATATTTCAGGAATTGATAACAGCAGAATGTGCATCCATGCTTAAGGAAAAGCAAGAAGTTTCAAGTAGCTGAGGTAGAGTGAGTAGGTGAGGAGTAGGGAGGAAATGGGAGAATGGATCTAGTGTCCAATCAAGTGTGGCCTTGAGACCAAATGAGGGATTTGGATTTCATTCCAAATGTAATGAAAAGCCATTCAAGTAACGTGAGTGAAAAATATTTCTAAAGAATCACTTTGGATACTGTGTGAGGAATGGAGCTTTGGAGTCCACAGTGGAGATAAAAAAATCCTTATCCCTTTGTCTCCATGGGGACTCCAAAAACCTGTGAAAACGCAGTGTATACTTCGTGTCAACCCTGATGTTTGTTGGAGATGAGAATGAAGAATTAGTTGAAGCAAAGGATGGTTTCTTTGTCAATGAGCTTGGCTGTTATCAAATACTTGTTTTTGTTCTTTCATCATGCTGTTCCAGGACCTTCCTATTCTTGGGTCTCAACTGCTTATCCAACAAAGGTATGAAATACCTCCTAAAGACAAGTCTTATCATCCTGGAGGTGCTCTGCTCCTGTCCTTCCCAGAAGGTGACTCTAAATTGTTTTCCTAAATGAATATAATGCCTGGAAAATCTTTACTCACTGGACGTGATCTTCTGACCAGTCCAACCTTATGTCCCCAACACTCAAACGCAGTGTATGGCAAAACCAGAATTAGCTTTGGTAAGACAAAACATTGAAACATTTTTGCTTCTTCTGGGAGCAGATTTTTGACTCCATTTTCCAGTTTGGGTTCATGTTGTCCAGGCTGATTAAAAAATCCCAAGGAGATTCTTTCAGAAAGCATTAATTTTAATTTTATAGGAAGTACAGAAATAGCTTTTTTTCTTGGTAAAAAAAAAAAAACGTGAAATAATGTGAACAATAAGACTAAGTCCATTTGACCACCACCTCTAGTCTTAGTTTCTTGGTTTCTCTTCTGGGTTAACCACAAATAAGAATTTTGGCTAGACATATAAGATTCATCCTAGATTTATATTTTATAGATGAAGTATAAAGCTATGAAAACAGATAAAATCTAGGAAGACAATTTAGAGAGAAATTAGAAGACAGCCCAGGACTTAACTTTGAGGAATCAGTGTTTGCAGGTTGGAGAAAGGACAGCATGCTCTAAAGGAGTTTGATAGTATGTTCCCAGAGAAACAGAAGTGAAAGTGAGAGAGTGTGAGGCCCATCTCTTGAAGTTGCTCATTAGGTAAAGTGGGTAATCTAAAATATGAGCATGTGCTTATGGAACATCCAGACAAGAGGGGCAAATAATAATTAATGAATGTATGGACACTGATATACATGCCTTTCAGTTCACAATAAAAGTATTTTAGAAAGGCACATAGACGGAGCACCTGGGTGACTCTGTGGGTTAAGCATGCGACTTCAGCTTAAGTCATGATTTCACGGTTTGTGGGTTCGAGCCCCGTGTCGGTTCTGTGCTGACAGCTCGGAAGCCATTTGGGCTTCTGTGTCTCCCTCTCTCTCTGCCCTTCCCTCAATTGCATTCTGTCTCTCTCTCTCTCAAAAATAAATAAACACTTTTCTAAAAAGGTACATAGATGCATTTGATAAAGCAGCATACATAATTTTGGAATCAGAGACCAGTGATCATCAATCTTGGTCAAGTTCCTCAATATCTTGAAGCTCTAAATTTTTTGTGAGTTAAATGGACGAATCTACTTCATAGGGATATTGCAGAGATGGATTGGAAGACATACATGAATCCCTGTGAGATGTTTTCTTTGTTTTCTTCTCTCTGTTAGAAACAAGAAATGGAGTGGCGAGGGGATTACCTTCATATATATACTGAGAAGAGGAGCGCTACAGATCCCTGTGTGAGCTGGTGTGGCTGAGAGGATAACAGTTCTCTAGTTGCCTCATTAGGGCTTCTTTGAGGATAGTGCTTTTCAGAAGCTGTTTACGTGACAGGAAGGACATGACCTGGTGGTTTCTTCTCCACATTTTGATGTCTTTGCTTCTCCTGTTCCTCCCACACACACAATAGAAGTTACTCTACATTTCAGTGTGATATTAATCTTTTTTTGTTCACCTCTAAATGAACTTTAGAGAACTTACAGTATCTATCATTAGGGAATGTCTTCTAACATCTTGAATTCATGTCTGGGTTTCTCTTGACTCTGGGTCATTTAGACATTGTCTTCTCCAACCCACTGAATGCTCTGCTGCGGCAGTGTTTCACAGTCATAACTCTTTTAACAATTGCTTTTCTCAATAACTTCCTCATGCATTTGTAGATTTCTAGGGCATAGATGCTTCTTTGAGGAGTAATCTAATCTCCCATCACTTTGATTTACTTCACTACTCAGGGTTACAAGATATTTTTGCTTGGGTTCATCTTTTAGAATATTTCAACATTGTGAAACACTGTAGAGTATATTGTACCAAACAATGCTGTCCTCAGTACAGAGACCAACCAGATGACCTAATGCATCGTTCCCATTTCTAGCTTCTGTGATATCTGACAGTATGGAATCTCTTCGTAGCATAATAGTCCTTTATATGATGAAATGAATATAGTATCTAATTCTTTATTTCCATTTAGATCCACAATGCAGCTTCTGATTAAACCACACACTGAGGTTAGAAAACAGATGAACATCCTTCAATATCTGCTATCGTCTTTTGATTAAGAGGTAGAATTCAAAATTAATGAGGTCTACACATTTTAAAGTTATCTGAGTTTTTCTTGTGTAGCAATAAAGGCACAGAACAAGAACATATGTTCTTCCTCTTCTAAGCTGTATTTATTTTTCATCAAAACCTTTCACTGAATTTAAAATCCAATCTAAAATCTATAAATCATATGGGTCATCATTCCCACTTGCTCCACTAAATACAATATATGAGTAATGTACTATTTTATCATTATCAGGGTTTAATTACACCAAACAGTTTGTATCTTCAAAGATATTTTTCTTTGTTAATTACAACGATATAATTAGAAACAGACTTTGACAGTTGGATAGAACATTCTCACCAAGTTTAACGTTCTTAATATTTTCTAAGCAGTTTAAGAAATTCTTAATTCGTATCTGGAAAAAATTTACATTTACTTTATTGGCTTGTTGTTCTATATATTATCAGAGAAAAAAACCTAAATTCTCTTCATTGCTAAATGGTATAGTAGATCTGTGAAGAGCATTCATATGTCTTTTTTGTTTGTTTATTTATTTTTGGGAGAGACAGAGGAGCAGAGAGAGAGGGAGACATAGAATTTGAAGCAGGCCTCAGGTTCTGAGCTGTCAGCCCAGAGCCTGATGCTGGGCTGGACCCCATAAGCGGTGAGATCATGACCTGAGCCAAAGTCGAATGCTCAACTGACTGAGCCACCCAGTTGCCCCCCCCCCACCTTTTTTTAGAGAGAGAGAAAGATTACTAGTGGGGGGGAAAGGCAGAGGGGAAAAGAGAGAGACAGAAAGAAAGAGAGAGAGAATCTCTAGGATCTTTAAGCAGGCCTCACAATTAGCACAGGGCCTGATGAGGACCATGACCTGACCCAAAATCATGAGTTGGATGCTCAAACAACTGAGCCACCCAGGCACTCCTTCATTTGTCTTTTAAACACTGCATGAGACAAATTCTTATCATAACATCTGATTCCCGGGACAGCCCCTGAAAAACAGTGATATGGTCATATATATAGCCATATGTAGTAGTTGTTTCCTGGATGATTTCCATCAAAGTCATAGAAGGAGAATTTTTTTTAAGGTTTGTGTTTTTGTTGTTGTTATTGTTTCGGGTTTTGTTTTGTTTTGTTTTGTTTTTTGAGAAAGAATGTAAGCAGGGAAGGGCAGAGAGAGAGAAGAAGTGAGGGAGAATCCCAAGCAAGCTCTGCCCTGTCAGCATGGAGCCTGATTCAGGGCTGGAACTCACAGACCGTGCGATCATGACCTGGGCCAAAATCAAGAGTTAGATGCTTAACTGACTGAGCCACCTAGGCACCCTAGGAGAATTATTTATCATAGATGATTAAAATACTATTATGTTTTGTTAATACTTTTTTTAAAAACCTGATTTTTTAGAACGGTTTTAGGTTCACAGCAAAATTTAATGGAAAGGACAAAGATTTCCCATTAATAATATTTTATATCACCTGAGACTGGGACTATGGAAAATATAAACGCAAGGCTGCTTTTCTAATTGAACTACATTCAGCAAAAGTATTCACAGGCAAGAAAAGGGAAAAAGTAAATGTAAATGACAGCAGCTACAGATACTGCTCCACAGGCACAGCAGAGGAAGGTTACTCTGGCCCACCGTTCGGAGTACAGCAAGGAGCCCGTTGAGGCCTTGGGAACGGTAAGGGTGAGGAGAAGGGTGGTAGCCTGGCCCTGTGAAGAGGAGCAAAGGAAGGTCTCCAGAGGTCTATGAACCGACATCAGAATCATAACACCTCCAGATCATTCCAGCCATTTTTAAATACATGTTTTATAAGTTAATCTGAAGTTTTGGCACATTCTGATACTCTAACCACCTCCCAAAGTAGAGGACTTCTTAGCAGTCTGAATAAAATGCATCTGTGAAAGTCCTGGGAACTCTAATTATAACACCCTTAGAACCTTGAACCTGAAAGCAGATCCATTCAAGTCACGCTAATTAAGACTCATATGATCCAGGGTCCGTTTTTCACTTCAATAGCATCAGATTTGACCAAAGAGGAAATCCAGTAGAACTGCCCCTGGGGTCATGACAACCTTCCCTGGGAAAGCAGAGAAAATCCATATTTTGGTGACGGACACGGTGGGTGTTTATATGAACTACATTTTATTGTTAGTTTCTTCGATATTCCCACAATTCCAGCTCAAAGTATTTCCTTACACTTGACTTAAAAATTCCTCAAGTAGAATGCATTAGGAGTCTAATTTTTCTCTTCATTTTACTTGGGTAAGAGAAAACTTCTCATGTCTTACCTTCTGGGGCAAGGGAAAACTATGAAAAGTGGCAAATCTGCGTGTCAAAAGCCCATCTTCACAGGATCTAGATTCATAAATGCCTCAAAAAACTGAACAACTTGTTAAAGCAAGAAGTTGCATTTGAATTGTGCTTTCTTTCATCTTTTTTAACTTTTTAAAATGTTTTTATTTATTTTTGAGAGACAGGCAGAGACAGAGCACAAGTAGGGGAGGGGCAGAGAGAGGGAGAGGGAGACACAGAATCTGAAGTAGGCTCCAGGCTCTGGGCTGTCAGCACCAAGACTGACTCGGGGCGTGAACTCCTGAAATGTGAGATCATGACCTGAGCTGAACAAAGTCGGAAGCTTAATCAGCTGAACCACCCACGACCCCCACCCCCACCAATTGTGTTTTCTTAAAACCACTTGTGCAGCAATCCAGAGAAGAGTCATTTCAAACCCCTATAATTAAAAGCATAGTTATGAAGCCCTGTAATGTTGTGATACGTCTTAAAAAATAAATAAAATTTGCATAACTTCAAGGCCGGAACTTTCTTCGGCTAGTTCTACAGCTGGTCTGATTTACCACAGTTAAGCTGATTGACCACATTTTCTCATGACTGCATCCTCAGTACTACTCATAAATCACTGCATATCAGTCAAAATACATCATGCATATCTATCATGACTTTAGGCTGAAAATCACATGGAAGGTTATTTCTAAAATGCACATCTAATTGTGTTAATTCTATGCACCAAAGCCTTCAAAGGCTTACTATATACCTATAGTATCATATTAAATCTTAACATGATTTTTCTAGATTTTTCTGAATGAAACTTACTTCCCTGCCCAGGGTCATGTGATGTAGAGAGCTGATAACTGTTTCTTTTCCAAACTTGCTCAGATCCATTCCATGGCTCTGCTTTGGCTCCAACACTTCTTTCTTTTAAATTTTTTAAGTTTATTTATTTATTTTGAGAGGGAAAAAGAGAAAGAGAAAGAGAAAGAAAGAGAATGAGAAAGAGAGCCCAGAGAGAATGGGAGAGAAAGAATCCCAAGCCGGCTCCACGCCGTCAGCACAGAGCTTGACGTGGGGCTCGAACTCATGAACCACAAGATCATGACCTGAGCCGAAAGCAAGATTTGGAGGCTGAATGCAGTAAGCCACCCAAGGGCCCCACCAGCCCTTCCTTCTGATTTGTAACACCCTTCCCCATGGCTGAACTTCTCATCATCAACATCCTAACTCACCATTGCTCTCTTTCAAAGATCTACCAATCCCTTAAGGCTCCTTTTAAGTATCACCTCTTTTGAAACGCTCCCTCCCTGTGGGTGCTGGTTCATACATCTTTGACATCATTTATCACTCTTCACAGCTTGAAATTATTCAAGCACATATAAGTACTTAGTATGTACATATTAAAGTACATAGTCAACTACAGACCTTCATCTCTGAGTGTCACCCACAGCAGGCCCTAACTGATCCTGTCTTGAATTTAACTGACACTATAATTAAGAACTAAAGTTCTTGGGCTATATTATCTCTCTAAAAAACTTTGATCCAAAGTTAAAATATTATTTCTTCATAAATGCATTCAAATTTTTTCAGAGTTTATTCCCAACATATAAACTGGCATGTTTGGTAGCTGACAGTCTAAGAAAGATGATATTTATCCAATTCAAATGACTAAGCAAGCGATAAAAAGTATCTGTAGTGACAAAGAAAGTCTAATATTAAAAAATTTGAAGACAAAAGGGCCCAATAAAACATGAAAAAAACCATAATATTAATACAGTTTAATATGAACCCCTCCCTGTAAGTTCAAAATGCCTCACAAAATTTGTGCCTAATTAGTGAGGAAAGGAAAAATAATAGGTTGTAGTCAGAGCCTATCAGTTGCCTCCAGCCTTTGAGGCTGGCTTTCCCCACTCTGTCAACCCTGATTTCCTGAGGAAACCCATCCAATATTAAACTACCCTAATGCTATCTGGCCCTGTCAGAAGGTGGGAAGCCTCGGCAAAAATTTCAAATGTTTCTAATATGATCAATATATCAGTGTAGCAATTACACAAAAATTTGCCATCTGTTAGAACCTTTATATCTTGAATTCCTTGGATTATTACCTAGTAGCCTCCATTCAGAAATTGTTTCCTCCCTTTCAATTTCCTTACACCAAAAGCAATACGAAGTAGTACTAAAGCTAGAAATCTGGGGAAATTCCCATGGAGAAAGTATTCTGGCCTACACTTAAGCCTGAAACATCTTACCTCCCATTAAAGCTTGCCCTGCTTCTAACTTTTCCTCCAGTCCTTTGGAAGCATAATGCTGTGTTTATATTTCCCACCCTTAAAGCCCAGAAGCCATCCCAGGAATATTAAGGAGATAAGCATACCTATAAAAGCTCTTTAGATACTCTTAAATTTAGCGCAAACAATGGACTATTTATTTGCCTTATCTGAGAAAGGGTGTTCCCTTGAGTTCATTAGAGAAGGCTGGGGCAGAGGAAATTTACACAAGGTACTCTGGGCCTTTCACATCTCCTAGGAAATGGCCAGACATGCAGGGGACCAGCCCCTTCGACCTCAGCCAGTATGGCCAGATTCTAAACACAATGTATTATTTCAGATAGTAAACCCTTCCTTCTCCTTGTTGAAACTACCAATTATTTTAATAAATGAAATAAGATACACCTATGTAGTTTTAAGACTATTGCATCATTTAGGGGCGCCTCTGGTGGCTCAGTCAGTTAAGGGTCCGACTTCGGCTCAGGTCATGATCTCGCACTTCGTGGGTTCAAGCCCTGCATAGGGCTCTGTGCTGACAGCTCAGAGCCTGGAGCCTGCTTTGGATTCTATGTCTCCCTCTCTCTCCGCCCCTCCCCTGTTCATACTCTCTCTGTCTCTCTCAAATATAATAAACATTTAAAAAAAAATGTAAGAGCTATTGTATCATTCAGTTGTGGAGATAAGTAAATGCCACTGAACAAGCCACGGCTATTCAGGGCTTGCTATAGCAAGGGACTCAGCCACCGTCTCTTGTGTTGGGCAGAGACTCAAAAGTAGGCAGGCAGGGGAGTGGGTAAGTTTTATAGTGGGGACAACAAAAGAGAGCTTCAGGTACACTCTGATTTCCAGTTTCTGGAATGGGGAAACCGGAAGTGAGCGAACTAGAAGCAAAGAACCTATGTGATTAGTTTGGGGATTATATTTGGCTTTTTCTGGTTGGCCCTGAGTTGGAAACAGTGGCAAACATTAGAGAAGCCGGAAGTTACTGAGAAAGCCCTGCCTGTTGGGGGCCAGTTGCTGCAGAGGTTTGTGGTTTGCTTCCTGGGCGGGTTGCTGCAGAAGCTGTGGGTCAGAGCCCGAGTCTGTAAGTGGTCTGGCCATTGTCTCTTTATATGTTCAACCTCTCACGGGGTTTTTGTTGTTCATTTTAAAATCATTTTAAAATGAAATATATGCCGGAAATCCTCAAAAAGAGTAGAAACAAGCTACAAATTTGCCTCTGGATATTAACTCTTAGACCCATTTATATGTTAATGAAAAGCCTCAGTCTTGTGGCTCAAAAGAAGTAATTATCATAAAACGAGTTTCATCAAAATAGCGACGCAATCTTCCATTGAGGAAAATCCTTTGATTATGAGCTAGAAACAAAAGTGCTCAAACAGGATCTGTTCAGATGGATCCGATTTCAAAATGGGATGATAAACGTATAAGTGGTTTGATAGGTTAACTTTTCCGTCAAACAGTTATTGAAAACCAAAAAGCGAGGTCTCTACAATTGAAGAACTCTAGAGTAAGAAGACGAGACGAGCAAAGACTTAAAGGTGGTGTGAGCATGCAGAAAGTACAGACGCAGGAAGTGTGAGAAGTAAGGAAGATGACTCATTTCCAGAAATACCAAGCAAAGGCTGTGCTATTTAGTGAACAGTAGGTTTACAACCTTTTGGACGTATGTATGAAAACCTCCCCCCCCACCCCCCCCACGACAGAGGCCCAAACCCTTAGACATCTCACTTCCTGCTTCTTCTTCCCCTCTCTGTTTCGATGGCTTATTTTCTCAGGCTTTGCAATGAGATTCACCAAAGAACAAAGAGAGGAGGGACTGAAAAATCTCTGGGTCACCTCAGGGAATGTGCATTTGTTCCAATCAAACTACTTTCGCCTTACATGGGCATAGGCGACTGTCCAGGTAAGGCTGTAACCTCTGTAGTACTCGGCCAGTGCGGAACCAGCAGATAGACTTCACACTAGGAGATAACCTGCGTGCAGTAACCGCCCCAAGAGTGCCTGTCCATCAGACACCTGCTCATGCAAGAATTTTGGTTAAAGCCTCACTTCACTGTGCTGCGGGTCTCCGTGTCCCTCCTTTGAATGGGTCAGTGGGCTTATTTCTCACAGTAAATGCCTCCTAAGCGAAACCAGCAGGACTTGGGATAGGTTGGATATGAGGATAAAGGGGAAAGATGCCTCTCTGATTTGGAAGATGTAGATGCAGATGTAGATGATGAGACTGTTAGTTGAAATTGGGTGTATATGAGGGGAACATCAAGACAATATATATTCAGGAAGAAGAAGAAAGTAAATAATAATAATTTTAAAAAGCTCTGGAGCTCCAGGGGAGAGACAGAGCTAGAGATTTTGGAATCATTCATTCCACACATATTTTTGAATGGGGAATTTAAATATATTAAACAACTAAATGCAGCTATCGTATGTGGCATAATGGAGCTAACAGAGCACCTTAGAGAGGAAACAACTATTTTGGAGGATCAGGAAATGCAGAAGTGACACATAGACAATAAGCAATCTGTGTAGGAGTGGGAGTTAGTGAATCCCTGGGACAGAGATTATTCCCGGCAGAAGGAATAGTGTATACAGAGGCTCTAGGACAAGAAGAGAAAGTATATTCAGAGAACTGAAAAGAAGCTGATGTGGCTGAAGTAGAGAAAATGGTGGATTGAGTGGTTCCAGATATGACTGATAAGATAGACAGACATTATTACATCACACAGCGCCTTGTGACCCATATTTAGAATTTGGGATATTACTTTAATATAAAGAGAAGGCATCAAAGCAGAGGAATTACATGAACAGATTTGCATTTTTAGAAGATCATTTTGTTCACAATAAGGGTATTTATTGGAGTATTTAAGGAGTGTAAGAGCATATGTAAGGGGTCAGTATGGAGGCTCTTAACCTGGGTGAGAGGTAACAGCAGCTTGAGCCAGCATAATAGTCACAGAGATAAAGAGAAATCAGTCAACTTGGGAAATACTTAGAAGAAAGATCGGAAGCCTTGGTGGTTGGTTGAATATGAAGACTGAGAAATGGAAGAGGTCAGAGATAATGACCAAACACTCACCTTGTGCAACTGAAAAGATAGCTGAGTCACTCCATGAGATAAGGGATAATGGAGGAGAGCTGAGTGTGGAGAGGAAAGGATGAGCTTGGTGTTGGAGATGTGCAGCATACGTTGCCCGTGAGAGAAGCATGTGGAGGTAGCAAGGAGGTAGTTGGTTCTATGGATCTGGAGTTCAGAGAACAGTTACATTGAAACTATGGTTATGGTTGAGATTAACTAGGGAATAAAAAATAGATGACAGGCCGAGGATGAAACTTTGGGAAATGCCAACTATTTAAGGCCAGCTGGCAAAGAATGAACTGGCGAAAGTAAGGAGGAGGAAAACCAAAAAGATGTGAAGTCATGAAAGGCAAAATATCAGAGCACTTCAGTAACAAGGGTATGGTGATCAAGGAAGATGTGAGTGGAAAAAAAGGCATTGGGCTTAGTGAAATGCCTATCATCAGTGACCTCTCAGGAAGTGTTTCTGGTCTGCAGCAGTGGTGAAAACCAGACTAGGGTAGGTTCAACAGGGGGTAAAATTTGAGAAAATAGAGATAATAAGCATAGATAGTACTTGCAGTATTGACTGTTATGACTTAATTGCCTCCACACTATTGCCTTTGTCCAAAGTGTCTTTGTGTGCCTGGCATCTGGCAGAGTATATGGAGTCTGCTGCCTAAATGATCAGATGGATCCACCGAGTCAGGCAAACTTGCAAAGGTTGAGTTCTCACAGTCAATATTGAGGTCAGTTGGGATAAAGCTTTTGGGAATGTGTCACAAGGTACCAATACAATATGATGTAAAATGTTCAACAGAGATCTTGCGCTATTCATTCATTTATTCATCAAAGTTTGTCAAGACCTGCTTTGTGCTAGTCACTGCTAGGACCTGGGAAAATATGAGTAAGCAAAATACAAGTGAATTATATCTAAAAAATTGCTTTAGGGAAAGGTCCTCCTTCTATCTGTGTTTAGAGAGTGCCATTTCTATAACTTTGACATTGGGCCAAGACCTGGAAAGGTGATAACATGTGAAATATCCATACGGTATTTTTTCTCTTATTGACCATATAGTGTATAGGCATAAACCCAATGAACACTCAGTCGATGTGTGTTGAGTTGGATTTATATTATTGTTTGTCCAGTGAAGCTACTCCAGCGTTGTGGCCATCCAGCCCCTAGAAGACAGGTCACTTTTATTCTCCTTTCTTGTTCCCCACTAGTTCGAAAGCATATAATTATTTTAGTCTTTCTGGTTTGCAATATTGTGAGTACAGGGACTTATGGTATTAAATTTACCAAGTAAAATTAAGGCAGGGGGGAGTCCAACCATCAAAACGTATGGTTAAACTAGAAATATTTATGGAAGCAAAGACTGCATCCTGCAGTTACGAGGCAGCCTGTTATTAGGGATATGATGTCTAACTTTAAGAGCGGGGTTATAGTTCTTATTTCTGTCTGATATAATGATGTGACCTTAGGCAAGACACTTCAGCTTCCTGGGTCTGAATTTGCTTATCTTTATTAGGCAAGGATTCAAAAGGATTAATTTAAAATTCCATAGCATTATTCTAGGCAAAACTGACCCAAGTGTCTAGACTACCCCAGTGCTTTAGGCTTGATAGTCACCCTAGTGTTGAGTTGTTTTCCTCAAGGCAGTCCTAATTTATGCATGTTCCCAAGCAGGGTGCCAACGGGTAACCAGATTTCTCTCTGGGATCCATATGGTTAAGGTGTTGGCTATGTTGTTATTGTTCTTTCCCCACACTGGATGGTTCTCATGGTATTCTTCTTCCTCCCTCCCACCTCCCTCCCCCAAGAACACGTGAGAAATGAGAATGAGTATAAATATGTGGCTATAACTTCGTCTGAGGCGTGCCTATTTGTCTGAGATGTTCCTATTTCACTCAATAAGAAACGGTCTCTCTCATGTCAGTCTTTCAGGTTCCTTTATCTGCCACTGACCTTTTCTACCTAAATTTCACATGTAACTTCACTTTAACTCATTCTCCAAATTCAACATCACTGACTCAGATGAACGACAACCTGGCTTCTGTAGGGTTAAACATGTGATCTATCCAGATGTCCCAAAAGTCCCACATACACACACATTCCTCTTCATTCCGTTCCCAATAACGTATATATTTTATATTCCTTCATTTACAACCAACCAGGGATTAATCCTTAAAATAAGAAAAGGAGGGTTATTTCTTTATTCTTTGACTCATTATGTGACTTGGTACTCCTCTTACTCTCATGTTGCCTAGTAAATATCTCCTTCACAGCACACGCCATGTCTAACTCCCCTAATAGACCATGAGGTTGTCAGAGGCTCTGTGTTTTATTCCTATTAGATTCATCGCCTAACATAAGCACTTGACTTGTTGAACAAATGACTGAATGGATGGATGACTATGTAAGCCTTCCCAACAACAACGGCTTTTAAAAATATTTATGTAACTGAACTGTTACTGTAAATTTATATGTGAAATGACGAGAGGGGACCACTTGAAACTTAAAGCAAGATTGCTTTGAAACTTTTCATTCAGGTTCAGGAGACAGCGAGGTCCTGGAAGCCAGGAGAAAGGGACAGACTTCTATCAGAACAACATGAACTCCAACGTGGCTCACCATAAAATGGCGAAGAGGTTGTTTCAGTCATGACCTCAGCTACTCAGCTTCAGAACAATCTCAGGATAACAGAGGAATGGTAGTCTCAGCTCATGTTTCAGAGAGTCTCTAAACAAAGCAATGAAAAGAAAGTAAGCTAACATTTACTGTCTGCTTAGGCAAGCTACTAGAACTGTCAAACTTTAATTTTATAAACATACCCTGAGAGCTAAAATTAACTGATATCATTATTTTCTATGCAAAGCTAATGAAAGGTACACTTTAATGGCTCTCCAAGATGCCAATCATATCCTTTTTTAAAAAAGAAGTTATTTATTTAAGTTTATTTATTTGGGGGGGTTGGTGAGGGTTTGAGAGAGAGGGAGGGAGAGAGAGAGAGAGAGAGAGAATTCCAAGCAGGCTCTGCACCGTCAGCCCAGAGCCTGAATCAAGGCTTGAACTCAGGAACCATGAACTCATGACCTGGACTAAAACCAAGAGCCAGATAATTAACTGACTGAACCATCCAAGTGCCCCAAAGCTAATCATATCCTAACCCCTCCCAGGATTTTATACTTTGAACTGTGTAGGAAATGGGAACGATACACAGCTATGATGTTTTTTCCAACTTTGAAACTAAAGCCATAGAAATAAAAGGCGGTTACTTTTTTAAAAAAATTTTTTTAATGTTTTATTTATCTCTAGGAGAGAGAGAGAGAGACAGCGTGAACAGGGGAGGGTCAGAGAGAGAGGGAGTCACAGACTGAAACAGGCTCCAGGCTCTGAGCTGGCAGTCAGCACAGAGCCCGACGCGGGGCTCGAACCCACGAACGGCGAGATCATGACCTAAGCGAAAGTCGGATGCTTAACCGACTAAGCCACCCAGGCGCCCCGGCGGTTATCTTTTTACACAGGGAGTGAAATGGCTTATAATCTTTAAAATAGCTTTAAATATACCAAATGGTTCTAGAGTCCATACACTAAGAACTGTTATTTATGCTAATTTTCTCTTAAATTTCATTATTTATTATCCAGAAAAAACCTTTAGAGTGGTTTTTCTTCACCTATAACATACTAATGATATAAATCACCACACTTGAAGGAGGTCAGAGAAACACTAACCATTCTCACCATTGGTTTTAGCATCAGTTATACAGAGTCAAAATCATAAAAAAGAGAACATAACAAACACGATGTGCAAAGGATCAGAGTCTCAGTTCAGAGACACCAGCCGCAGAGCCCTGCTGACTCTCCAGGAAAATAAATGAAACCAGTGAATCGTATTTTAAAAACAAAAGAAGACAATAACTTAGAACCTCTAGAAATGGTCCAAATGACCAAGAGCAAACAAAGAAGAAAAAAACATTTATTGGAGAAAACCTACTAAAACTCAGTAAGAACAGTGAGAGTCCGTGGCATTTGGGCCATGGCCCCTCTCTCCCTCCCCACGCCCAGCTCATCCTGACAGAAGTGCCAATCCAGGTAAATGGGGCCAAGAATATGGGCGCCCCCTCCCCTCAGCTTCCCATCAAGGGTACTGCGTTTTATTGGGAGGGTCAGGTTATCAGCATTTCTCATCCCCTCTGACTTTAAGTTGAAGAGGGTAAATTCCAGGTGTTATAGAGAGGATGGAGGCTGCCTTTCTGCCCCCAGCCCCCACTCAAAGTATGGAGGTTCTCCTCCAGGCTGTGACTGGCAGCACCCCTGGGATTCCTATTGCTCTGACATCAACTCAAACATAGGAGAGAACTTCCACACCATCACAGTGAGGCCCTAAGGCCAGAGGACCTGACACTAACTGCTCATCCAGCCCTGGGTTGAGAAACTTTGCTCAGATGGAAAGAAAGAAAAGAGACCTCTGAAGCTCTCCCCAGAGAAATTGCCTTTATTTCATTGGGTGCAATTCAAGCCTAAGGGTGTTCTTGAAGGCAACAGGCCCTCTTAATGGGGAGGAAAAAGCATAAACATAGAATAGTTCCTTCACTAAAGCAAACAGAGAAAGAGACATCAAAAGTACCCTCCTCAGGTCAGAACTATGACAAAGACAGTCCTCAAAAAGGACGCCTGCCTGAATTTCATTGGTTTAGACTCCAAAGTAACTCATGTCCCAGGGCACTGTCAAAACCTGCTGGTGATTAGTAGAGCCTGACAGGTGGATGATATAGCAAATGAGGCAGGTTTAAAAGAGAGAGCAGCAAAGACGACTTCGAAGGGAGCCTGCTAATACCCAGGTAACTGTGTGTACGCCCAAGACAATGCCCACTTAAACACCAAAGGTTTCCTATTGGGGGAGGGGGGGGGAGTTCACTACAATAGTCTAGCATATCATTAAACAAATAAACAAACAAATAGCAACAACAAACAAGCCTCAGAGGAGAGAAGGGGAATCATTAATATTTTCCTAGGACTGGGGATGATTGGAAGAGGGTGAGGGTGACAGATCAGGGGTGGGGGCTTTCTTTTTAGGGTCATGCAAACGTTCTAAAGTTGATTGTGGTCATGGTTGAAGAACTCTGTGAATACAGTAAAGGCCAAGGGTGAATTGTATGGTACGTGAATTATATTTCAATGAAGATGTTTTTAAGAGATTCGAGTGTTGCCAGGGTGGCTTATTTGGTGAAGTGTCAGACTCTTGATTTCAGCTCAGGTCATTATCTCAGGGTTCGTGGGTTCAGGCCCTTCACTGGGCTCTGAGCTGACAGTGCGGAGCCTGCTTGGGATTCTCTCTCTCACCCTCTGTCCCTCTTTCCCATCCCCACTTATTCTTGCCTGCTCTCTCTCTCTCTCTCTCTCTCTCTCTCTCAAAATAAATAAAAATTTTAAAAAAAGGAAAAAAGAGCTTCAAAAGTCCTTTTTAGGTATAAAAAGTGACAGTCAACCCTCAAATGTTCTAAAGTGTATTTAGACTGCAAAGCACAAGAGATATTTTTCAGACAACATCAAAATTATAAACTTGCCTGGATTTATTCAAACAGTTTGGCAGAGGACCAAATGGGAATTGGGTTCTGAGCTGATGTTCAGCCAGCATTTCCAGTGACCAGCAGTGATGATGTCAGGATGACACATCATTTGCCGTGTTTGTTACTGATTGAAATAAACACTCTTGCCTGTGGGCCACGCATTGGACATGTGAAATCTCCCCAAGTCAGCTGTGTTATGAACTCCATAAACCTGTGTGTTTTATCACTAATCTCACAGTGAACTTATGCCCGTGAACATCAGACCAGTAAGAAAGATGAAAGATTTTGGGTGAGTGAATCTAATTAGAAACATGCATGACCTTGTTTAAACTGCATGACCTTGTTTAAAAAAAGCTTGCAATTTTCTAGTGATGTCCATCTTTTGTTTTTTTTTGTTTTTTTGTTTTTTTTTAATGTTTTATTTATTTCTAGGAGAGAGAGAGAGAGAGAGACAGCATGAGCAGGGGAGGGTCAGAGAGAGAGGGAGTCACAGACTGAAACAAGCTCCTGGCTCTGAGCTGGCAGTAAGCACAGAGCCTGATGCGGGGCTCGAACCCACGAACCGCAAGATCATGACCTGAGCGAAAGTCGGACGCTTAACCGACTAAGCCACCCAGGCACCCCGTGATGTCCATCTTTTGATTGCTATTTTTTGAATGTATTAATTCAAAGGGTTTTTTAATGTTTATTTATTTATTTTGAGGGAGAGAGAGTGTTCACACACAGGGGAAGGGCAGAGAGAGAGAGAGAATTCCAAGCAGAGTCAGACAGGGGCTCAATCCCATGAACCATGAGATTATGACCTGAGCAGAAACCAAGAGTCAGAGGTTCGGTGGACTGAGCCGTCCAGACACCTCTCGAAGGTTTCTTTGCCTCTTGTTAATTTGCTTCTTCAAAATGGAAACCTCTTGTCCTGCTCCTAGCTCTTCCACAGCTGGGTCAAATGGCCTTGGTGAGGGTCATTCTAACTTGAATGGGAGGGTTTTATAGTCAGTCTCTGTTCCTTATTTAGCCTTGACTGAGGAAAGCTGTATTTCTGCGAAGAAGGTGATATTCTGTGACTATCACTGTGGCGTGTGGGGCATATTTAGGTTATCAAAATGAACAGCAAAATCAGTATCAGTCATCAAGATGGCACTCATCAATCAACCAAGATCATTAATTCACCACATGGTAGGCATAGTGCCAGGCCTTAAGGACATGGCAGTGACTAAATGGACATGGCACCCACGTGGACCCAGGGAATGCACCATCTAGTGGTGTTGCCCATATGGGCAACTCAAACTGTCCACCTGATAAGATGTTTCAGGTATTGTTCCAATGTTTATGCAGTTTGCCTTTCTTTCAACTAAAGGGAAAGAATATTCCAAGTCTTTGTATTCAGAGGAATGTCCATCATCATTTCTCTGTATGTCTGTTCAAAAGAGTTTAGAAAAAGAATATAATGAATTGGAGGTGTTTACACAACCATGACATAATAGAATACATTCTGATGCAAAATTACCAACACCTTTGCTTGTCATTTACCCTACAGTATGTGTGAAATTAAAACATAGCTATGAAAGGATTTTCCTTTAACTTTCAAATTCTCAAAACTCTCTTATAATTCCTCATTACAAAATAAAATTGTAATATTAGAAGTTATTGACAAGCAGTTATAATTTTTAAAAGCATTTTGGGAAGACAAAAGTGTCAGAGTAATGGATAAATCACAGCAAAGGAAATGGGGAGGAAAATTTTAAGTGGGGTAGAAAGAGGCAAATATGTATCTTACTGACTGGGTAATAAGGTTAATAAATTATGGATTTTTCCACTACACTGAGTTTCTTAAGCTGGTTCTTGTGAAAAACAAGATATCAAAAATTATTGATAGCACTCTAGCAACAACCAAACACCAAACTATCAAAAACAGAAGGGGAGGGGTTCAGTCGGTTGAGCATCCCACTTCAGCTCAGGTCATGATCTCAGGGTTTCTGAGTTCCATCCCCACATTGGGTTCACTGCTGTCTACTCAGAGCCTGCTTCAGCCTCTCTCTGCCCCTCCTCCGCTCGTGCTCTCTCTCAAAAATAAATAAATGTTTAAAAGAAAATAGAAGGGGGGAAAACCCCAAAGGAGTCCCCACCACACTGTTCTAAAGAGTTGCAAGTGGCAGAGGGTATCCGCCAACTCCCTTTTACTCATTACAGACTCACCTTTTAGGACGAACCCTGGTGCAGGTCTCCAGCCTCTACCCGATGTCACATCAGGCTCCCTTGGAGTCGGTTTGGCTCCAGGCTCCGTCTCATCACCAGTGCACTCCAATTCTAAAAGATCTTTTTTTAAAAAATGTTTATTCATTTTTAAAGAGAGAGAAACACAGAGAGAGGGAGACACAGAATTCAAAGCAGGCTCTAGGCTGTCAGCACAGAGCCGGACGCGGGGCTCAAACCCACGAACCGTGAGATCATGACCTGAGCTGAAGTCGGTCGCTTAACCGACTGAGCCACCCAGGCGCCCCAATTTTAAAAGATCTTAAAGATTGGTTTCCAAACGTCTTTCTATAAAATTTTTTAAAATACTGCTTTTCCTTTTAAATCTATGTAATACTAAAAAATTAAAAAAATGAATCTATGTAGTACTTTATTTTTAAATAAATGTATGTAGTACTGAGAAGCATAGATAACTCAGTCCATACTAAATGGCTATATTAAGGACTTATCTATCAATTTTTACTTTGTTGAGTTTTTTTTTTTTTTAAGGCATGATAGGTGTTAAATTTTGTGAAATGCCTTTCTTGCATGTATGAAGAACAGAAATGCCCATAAGATTTTTTAAATTTTAGGGGAGCCTGGGTGGCTTAGACAGTTAAGCCTACAACTTTAGCTCAGGTCATGATCTCATGGTTTGTGATGCTGAGTTTGGGCTTTGCACTGACAGTGTGGAGCCTGCTTGGGATTTCTCTCTCTTTCTCTCTTTCTCTCTCTCTCTCTCTCTCTCTCTTTCTCCCTCTCCCTCACACTTTCTCTCTCTCTCAAAATAAATAAATAAACCCTAAAAAAAGATTTTAAAAATTTTAACTCAATAATGTTCAATTTTATTAATGCATTTCCAATATTTAACCATTCCTAGAGTAATCTACCTGGTCAGTATGTATAGTTTTTTAATACACTGCTGAATTCTATTTGCTAGTAATTGATCTAAAATTTCTATACAGATATTACCAGGTAAGATAGTTCACTTTTCTCTTTTTGGTGGAATCTTTCAAGTTTTAGGGGAAAACCTTTTACTCACTCTAGAAAATAAATGTAAAAGTGTTACCTGTTTTTCCTTGCATTGGAATAATTAAGAGCATTGACATGATATGATTTTTACAATCTATGTTGGAGGATGAATCAAGTCTTCTAGGACACCATCAAAGTTTGGATCCTTTTAATTACTTTCTCTTTTATTCTGTGGCAACTAACTGGTCTCTTTAGGCTTTTTCTCAACCGGGGTCAATTTGAGTCAGAAGTATTTTCCTATAAAAGTATCCATTTTATTAAATTTTAAAAGACATTTTCTTAGAGTTTTAAAAATTACTTAAAATGTTGGAAACAGGGGCGCCTGGGTGGCTTAGTCGGTTAATCGTCCGACTTTGGCTTAGGTCATGATCTCGCGGTTCGTGGGTTCGAGCCCCGCGTCGGGCTCTGTGCTGACTGCCAGCTCAGAGCCTGGAGCCTGTTTCAGTCTGTGACTCCCTCTCTCTCTGACCCTCCCCTGCTCACGCTGTCTCTCTCTCTCTCTCCTAGAAATAAATAAAACATTTTTAAAAAAATGTTGGAAACAACATTGAACATGGGCATAAATCTTACTCTTGATATTTCACTAGGACCACTAGATCTATGATCATCTCTGCCTAGCTGCTACTTTTTAAAATTATTGGTATTATATTCTTTGTTTTAATATATTCTGCTTTAACTTTTACTAATTTATGATAGCCAAATTTGCTTATAAACTTTCCATTAATTGGCAGGTTGTCTGTTTATAGGTGGATTTGTATTTTGCTCCTGAACATTTTCAGTGCGAAGAAATCCTAGAAAATACCTGCTAGATCTCTTCAATCTTTTCACTTCGGCATATGAAGCAAGAGAAGACAGGTAGCCAAGCTAAATTTAGCGTATCTCTTTTCTAAATCCAAATTGCATTGACACGTTGCTTTTTAGACCTTGATATGCCTAGATAACACCTATGGAGTATTCTCCCAGTCTTTCCTCCTTTCTGATTCCTGTTTGGAACTTTATCTCTTTTTATCTTCCATCTGAAAATGACCTCTCTTTGTCTGTCTACTAGAGAAAGCTTACCAACATTTCTAACTTAAAGTCTGTCTTTCCCTCTCTCTTTCTCTCTCCCTCTCCCCACCACTGTATTTCTTGCTTGAAAACATTTGCTTCCCTAAAATTGCTATTGAATATGAAAGTCCCATTTTCCCATTCATGTTGTCAGTGTTTCATGATTGGAGAACAAAAAAGGAATCCTCTAGAATTCTTAGCAATCCTTTAGGAAAGCTTGTGACACTATATTTTCATTTTATTTGTTGATAATTTTAAGTGTTCCTTTATATTTTGAGGCCTCTAGATCCAGGGATTTTAGGCTGGGAAATAACATGGTAAAACACCCCTTTCCAAGTCATCCTAACAAAAGGAGCACAGAAACTTGAAGAAGCAGTTTCCAGATAACATGGAAATAGCACAGTTCATTATGTAAGTAGGTTTCCCCTGCACTGGCTTGCGTTAAGATCAGGCATCTGCTAATTATGCCAGAGGGCAGGACTGCAAAGGCCAATTTACATTCTGTTTATGGTGTCCTTGGTTTGTTTCTGAGAACCAAAACAAGATAAAGGGTTACAGATGATTTAATTATGGAAAGTCACTGCCTTCCCTTCCCCTGGTGGGTGTCAGAGTCTGTGGCTCTGTTTGCCCCACAGCAAGGTCCTGGGCACCCTGGGGAAGACTTCCAGGATCCAATGAGCACAGACTCGGGCCTGGATTGCTTTCTCCACTGACTGACACTGTGCTCAGTACACTGAGAAATAAAATGAAACTGGTTGGTGGACTCCTTCTGGTTAATTGCCTCCTCACTGTGCTCTGTTTACGACTTTAGCCATGTTTAAGTAACACTTCTCTAAAATGCATTCTTGGTGAGTCTGTTTTCCTTGCAGAGCCCAAATTCTGTCTCACATCATGCACACATGCTGTGTGTGTGTGTGTGTGTGTGTGTGTGTGTGTGTGTGTGTGTGTGTGACTTACCTACAGACTTAATTAAAACTCGATTGTCCAGCACCTGGGTGGCTCAGCCAGTTAAGCCCAGGTCATGGTCTAACGGTTCTTGTGTTCGAAGCCCACATCAGGCTCTCAGCTGTCAGTACAGAGCTTGCTTCAGATCCTCTGTTCCCCCTCTCTCTTCCTCTCTCTCTCTTCCTCAAAGATAGAAAAAAATAAACATTACAAATATACAAACAAAAAGCTCAATTGTCAAGTGACAATGGGACACAGTGGGTTGCACCCTGGAGCAGGAGCCATATGACCCAGACCCTGCCTCCAAATTTGACTCTATTTGGCTGAGTGGCCTTGACCAACCCCTTCTGCTTCATTCCCATATTTGAAAAATAGAGATATTTTTCACGACAGATATTTCACAAGAATATTGCAATTAATAGTGTACATAAAAATGTTCATGAAAACTAAGAAGCCATATAAGAAAGTAAAATCCAATTATCTTTGTAGTTCTTACTTATTTAAGGTTTGCATATATGCCAGTCAGCTTAAGTATATTTTAAGTATATTAAGGCTTTGAATATTTACAACAACTCTTTGAAATAAGTATTGTTATCCTCATCGGATAGGAGGGAAAATGAAGTATAAAGAGGTTAAGTAACTTGCTGAAGATCATGCAGCACTGATTTTTTATAGAGCCTGTGTTTTGACCATGACTCTACATTCCCTCTTAGATAGTGCCTTGAGCAAGCAGACCTTCAAAAGGAGAAAGAAGCAATTAACTAAACATGGTAAATTGTATATAAAGATCCTTATTAAAAAGATTTTAGTACTGTTCTTTGACATACCCAGCATCCTTGGCTACTAAAATAAGCCTACCAACTTTCTAATGAATAGAATCTAAATCTTCATAGTTATTTCATATTTATTTTCAAACTGTATTCTCAGCCTGTGATGCTGGACACTTTTTGTAGCTGTCTCCTAAGTAGTCACTCACTTAGAACAAACAAAAGTTTCATGCCAGCGGTCATAAATGTTGATAAGTTTTAAAAATCTTTATTAGAAGCTTATTCACTTGTTATCTGAGTTACTTCGTGGCTAATGTTAACAATCTTTATTTTTGAGTTACCAAATTTATTTTGAAACCTTTCCCATTTAGGCAGAAGAACACACGGATTTTCATCTGTTCGTAATTTAAATAATATAACGCACTTCCCACACCCTCCAAAAGTCCGTTAGATATTTTTCCTCCTATATTTTTGTTTGTGGTTGGTGCACATGAATATTCATAACATGGACCTATCACTTTCCAGGGCAAGTCCTCCCTTAGAGCATCTTAGGAATGGGACAACGCAGGTCCATGCGTTTGGCGCCAGTGACGACCCACACAGTTTGTGTCTTGATCTGCTCTGTTTTAATCTTCTTGTAAACATGTTTCAGATGCCTCAGGTTGGGACGTCTTTCTCTTGTCTGGTTTCACAGAATGACCTTGGAGCATTCAACTTGTCAGTACAGGGTTTCACATTTGTGTACTGCTCAGTGTATGTGAGGGCAGCCTATGGGATACAGTGCGTATAGCCTCTGTTTCCGTTTCACTGTGTTTACCTCTGGTGGCACGTGGTGGCATTACATGGGAGAAGAGAGTGAGGCAGACTATTGTCTGTCCTTCATCTCCAATTGCCCCCCTCTCTCTCTCACCTCTCTCTGGAATCTTTGATAGGGATAACTGGTGCTTTCCTACATTGTATGAAAAGTGACATACAAAAATAGTGTTGAGGCTTTTTTTCAGAAAGTGGAGCAGCCAGGCTCTTTTCTCTGATTCCTTTAACCCCTGGTTCAAGAACTCTCTCCCTGACTAACACTGCATGTGGAGAGCAGTAGACATTTTCTGAAAGTCCTCATTTCTTCTTTTAATAAGCACCTACAATTTAGGCTCATTGAATGAGAGAAAGTCTCCTAATTTATTTAATCTCAGTTTTGGTTAATTTTGTCTCTCTTGTTTTATCCCCATGTGAAATACTTTTTTCTACGGTTTTGTCGCTAAAAATTCTGTACCTAATGACAGCTGTTTAACAATTTAAATTTTTGTTTAAAGGGAAGATGGCTTACATGCTATGCAAAATCTTAACTGTCAACCTCCGAGAAACAGGAGATGTTTTAAAATAGTCTATGTGAAGTTGCTCTGGGTGAAGATGTTTGCTTCTGCCTAGCATAATAAATATTTACCATCAGCCCCCTTTGGGGAACAATCCAAACCAGGTTCTTTAGATTTCCATTACAGATGTGTCCTGACTGTTAGTCTCACAAGCTCTCACATCACGTTTATTGCAGCTGCATATTCCTCTCAGCAAAAAGCAAAGTAAACCTTAAAATATGTAAAATCCACATTATTCTGGTACCAGCTTACATAATAATCATTGTCTACAATAACGAAAACTTTTTCTTGCTAAGGAAAGAACACTCTGCACATTATCCATGGGTGGGGCATGGGAAATGGGTCCTGAGGTTAAGTTATCTCTGGTTCCCGGACATATATAATTCCTTTTCTGACAAGTTCATTTGTAACGTACAATACACATGGATAAGATATCGGTCACGTGAGCGCTTAAAGGAAGACTGAAAAAAAAAAAAGAACCTGTTGAATGAAAGATCATTCATCTTACAACACGGTCTTAAAGTATATTCAAAGCATATTTTGGTCCAGCTCCCTGAATATTACATTGAGAACATCTGGTCTTTGTGGAAGAACATGAGGTATTAAGTCCAGGTTTCCAATAGGGAAAAAAAAAATAGAATGTCATTGAACTCAGTAAACAAATATTTGAATTGAATCAGGTATATACAACAAATTATATTTCAAAAGTAACTCGATTGTTCAGTTTTTATTATATAGAGGAACTGAACCAAACTCCAATTCCTTGCCTACCCAAGGGCCACTAGACAAGGGCCTACATAACAGCAACTGTGATATTGAGAATACAAAAGAGTTTTATTAAACATATCTGCCCTCTCCGCCTGATCATATAATGAATAGTATTAAGTCCACATGTGAAAAATTCATACCCTCCTGCCATATGAATTTTAATTGTAACAAAATAATAGAAACTGGAATGTAAAAACTACTCTCAAAGACAAGATATACATCTTACTGATGAAAAATGGAAAAGAAATACAAAGCAGTAGGTGGGGTTTGCTGTCTGGAAGCAGGGAAAGACTGCTGGCGGCTCGGGCTCTAGTGGGTAATAAAAGCTAAGAGCCACATGAGAGATGGGACGAAGCAAAAACTCAGCCTAAAATTAGAGCCGCAATGGGGCTCTCCATGCCAGGAATAAGGCCTCAAAACAGGGGTGCCCACTACTTGGTGACTGGTTAGACCTTTTATAAAACTGCATCACTAGGGGGATAGGAGGAAGGAAATAGAGCCTAGAAATCATGGCAGAGTCTATGCCTCCCCACGAGCCTGATATCTGGATTTGCACTATATACAGAATCTCTGTGGGATAGAGGCCCTAAGGCCCACTACAGATCATGGCTGGCTTCCAGTCAAGATGAACGGGAAACCAAGATTCCAACATTCATGAAGGAAACCAACTTAGGAATGACAGCCATGAGATGAAATCAATCTAATAAAATGAAAATACAATGAACCAATACGAAAGTTAACTTAAAATATATATGTGTTGACTTCTCAAAGAGATGTAAGAAGGCATAACAAAACAAACATATAAAATATAACATAAGAACAAAGAACACAGAAAAAGCAAAACAGTGAATTAAAAATACTACAAGTAATATAGTAATTGACATTAAATCAAACAAACAAAGAAATACAAAATATCTACACTGGGCCCAAAAATCAAGACAATTACTGGACAGGGAGAAAAGAGAGAAGTGTTCTGCCAGAACACTACTGAAGGATAAAGAGATTTAAAACACAAAGAGCAGTTAATAATGATGGAAAATGGTTTGAGAGGACTCAACACATACCCTTTGGGACTCCAAAAAAGAGAACAAAGGAAATGACAGAAAAACAATATTTAGAAATGGAGTAGCTAATTATTTAAAAGAAATTATTTTTTTATATTTAAAGATTTTTTAAAAATGGATTACTTAGAGAAAGAGAGAGAGAAAGAGATTTGGGGAGAGGCAGAGAGAGAATCCCAAGCAGGCTCTACACTGCCAGCCTGGAGCCTGATGTAGGGGCTTGAACAAACAAACTGTGAGATCGTGACCTGAGCCAAAATCCAGAGTTGGACCCTTTACCCACTGAGCCACCCAGGCACCCCAATTTTTAAGACTTTTAAAAAGATATGAGTATTCAAACCATGAACACTGAGTGCCAAGCAGGTCAAACAAAAATAAAGCCATGTTTCAGTGCATCCTGGTGAAAATTCAGGTTCTCGGAGGTGAAGAGAGAAATCTCATAAAGTACAGTAACTCCCCTTATCTGCAGTTTTGCCTTTGCATTTCCTTATTACGATCAACCACAGTCCAGAAGTAGATGATCCTCCTTCTGATGAATCATCAGGTCAATGGTAGCCCAATGCCATCACAGAGCCCCCATCACAGAACCACGCCTCGTCCTATCACGTAGGCAGTTTATCTCTCACACCAAAACAAGAAGGGTGAGTGCAGTGCAATGAGATATTTTGAGAGGGAGAGAGACCACATTCACACAAATTTTATTAAGTAACTGGTCATAATTTTTCCATTTTATTATGAGTTACTGTTAATCTCTTGTGCCTAATTTCTAAATTAAACTTTATCATAGGTGTGTTAAAGGAAAAACACATGTACAGGAAAAAAAGCATAATATATATGGTGTTCAGTACCCTCCGTGGTTTCAGGCATCCACGGGGGTGGGGGGGGTCTTGAAACATATAGAATTCTAAGTTGACAGGGTTATTTTGTTTGTTTGTTTTTCCTTTCTGTACTTTAAACATATTGCTCCACTGTTTTCTCATTTGCGTTGTTTCTGATTATAATCTCTCATGGTTATATCTCTGTTGATCTACATGTAATGTGTTTTTAAAAAATATTTTATTTTGGGGAGAGCGCAAGCAGGGGAGGGGCAGAGAGAAAGGGACAAAGGATCCGAAGCAGGCTCCACTCTGACAGACTGACAGCAGTGAGCCCAATGTGGGGCTCAAACTCATGAACCTCAAGATCATGTCCTGAGCTGAAGTCAGATGCTCAACCGACTGGGCCACCCAAGTGCCCCAACATGTAATCTGTTTTTTCTCTCTGCCTACTTTTAAGATCTTTCTTTGTGACTGACTTGGAACAATTTTATTATGATGCACACTGGTGTTGTTTTCTTTATTATGTTTTTTATGCTGGAGTTTATTGAGTTCCTTGAATCTGTGAGTTTACAATTATAATGGAGTTTAGGAACGATTTGGCCATTATATCTTCAAATATTTGTTCTGTCTCCCACTCTATCCTCTTAAGAGATTCCAATTCTATGTACTTTAAACCACTCGAAGCTGCCCCCAGCTCAGTAAGGATTTGCTCATTGTTTTATTTGTTTCCTTGCTTAAATTCTCGCTTCTCTCTGGGTTTCATTTTGGATAGTCTATATTGCTATGTCTTCAAGTTTGCTCATCATTTTCTTTTGTGATACCTAACCATTATTTATCCCTCCCTGTGTATTTTTTTGTTGTAGGTTTCATCTCTGGAAGTTTGATTTAGGTCCCTTTATGTCTCTATTTGACTTTTTGAATATTGGGATGTACCTATAATAATTGTTTGAAAGTTCTGGTATACTAACAACTGTGTCAGTACTGGACTAATTTCACCTGAATGATTTATCTCTTCATTATGAATCGAATTCTTTGGTGTTTTTTTGCATGCCTGATAAGTTTTTATTTGATTCAAAGTGCTTTGAATTCAGTTTTTTGAATGCTGAATATTTTGTATTCCCATAAATATTCTTGAGCTTTATCTAGAATGCATTTAGGTTACTTAGAAACAGTTTGATTGTTTTGGTCTCACTTTTAAAGATTTGTTGGGTAGAACTGGAGCAGTGCTCCATCTAAGACTATTTTTCCTGTACTGCTGAGGCAAGACCCTTCTCTATACTTTACCAAATGCCCTGTGAGATTTTCCAGTCTTCTGGACACCATTCTCAGTCCTCTGTGGGCATTAGGCACTATTACTTCTTCTTCTTCTTCTTCTTCTTCTTCTTCTGCTTCTTCTTCTGCTTCTTCTTCTGCTTCTTCTTCTGCTTCTTTTTCTTCTTTTTCAAAATCATGGTTATTTTACTGAACATTTCACCATTTGGGGACGTAACGCTAAAATAGGGCTGGGGTGCCGGGGTGGGGGGAGGTGCTCTGTCAGGTAGGCATGTGGACTGACCTCCCAGGAGAGCCCACTTGGGATTCTCTGACCCTTCCCTGCTCATTCTCAAAAGAAACTGAGCTAGGACTTAATGTAGAATAAAGGGGGTTAAGGCATTTATAGGTCAGGGAAAACCGGTCCTTAGTTTCTTACTACAAAGGTTTCCCATGGACTGAAGGCTATACAACACTCCATTACAACAGAGAAATGGCCGAGGTTGGGGGAGGGGAGGAGGGGGGAGGGTGCAGTCTACAGGAGGGATGTTGGGCTGTTGGCCGCGGATCAGGTCCAGGTCAGCAGGGTAGGAAGAAGTCAGGTTAGTACATTCACCAAAAAGCACTTGCTTTCCAGGCTCTAGCATGCAGAGGATTTCCTCAGACAAGGACTTCTTTTTTCTTTTAACATTTATTTATTTTTGAGAGAGAGAGAGAGAGATGCAGAGAAAGAGGGAGACACAGACTCTGAAGTAGGCTCCAGGCTCCAGGCTCCAGGCTCTGTGCTGTCAACACAGAGCTTGATGTGGGGCCCAAACTCACAACCGTGAGATCATGACCTGAGCCAAACTCGGATGTTTAACCAACAGCCACCCAGGTGCCCGCAGGCACTATTACTTCTAATCCTCTGGTTGGTTCAACAGCTCTAGCATATAGTACTTTTCCCACATGCATAGGCTGCCAGAATTCTGCTGAATATACAAAGCGAACCCTCTGCAGATCTCCAGAGTTCCCTAGCTGTGTAACTCTCTTCTTTCAGGTAATCAGCCCTGCATTCTTCAGCTCCTGTAGGCCCCAGGACTATCAGTTCTATCTCCTCTACTCAAGGAGGCTGCCAGGTTCTGCATGGGTTCCCCTTTTCTTCACTATGCCTTGGAAACTCTCTCAAATTTTGGAAATCATAGGGCTGACCTTATCTGTTTCTTTTCTCATGTATATCACTGTCGCTTGATAATCTGATATCTCATGTCTTGAAAACCATTGTTTCTTATATTTTGTTCATGTTTTTAGTTGGTTAAGATGGGAGGGTGAATATTGATCCATTATTCCATCTGGGCTGAAAGTGGAAATCTAATGTTCTCACTAAGTCATTAATTTCAATTATAACATTTTTTTGTAGAATATTTATTTGCTAATTTTTAAATATTTTAATTAATTGACTTTATTTTTTAAAGTTTTAGACTCATAAGAATAATGAATTGTAAGTACAGAGAATCTTATATATAACCCCCCACTCCAGAGTTTTCCCTATTACTATTATGATGTGTTAGTATACTGTATTTATTTTAATCGATAAAAAAATGTTGCTACTTTATTATCAATTAAAATCTATAGTTTACTTTATAGTTCACTCCTTGTGTTATGCAGTTCTATGAATTTGAAAAATGTATAATTTCATGTGTCTGCCATTATAGTATTACACAGAATAGTTTCATTGCCCTAAAAGTCTTCTGTACTCCACCCATTCATCTCTCTCTTCCTCTCTCTCCCTGAATCTCTGACAACCACTAATCTTTTTACTGTCTCTATACTGTGGTCTGATATCTCATGTCTTGAAATCATTGTTTCCTATATTTTGTTCATTCCAGAATGCCATACAGTTGGAATCATACAGTGTGTAACCTTTTCAGACTGGCTTCTTTCACTTACAGTGTGCTTTTAAGTTTCCTCCCTGTCTTTTCACAGCCTGATAACCCATTTCTTTTTATGGCTGAATAATACCCTGCTGTATGAATGTACCACAGTTTATCCATCTTAGCTGCTTCCAAGTTTGGGCAATTATGAATAGACCTACCCCACATATCCATGTGGATGTTTCTTTGTGAGCATGTAAGTTTTTGACTCATTGAGTTAAATACCTGGAATTGCTCAATCACATGGTAAGTTTTGTAAGTTTGGTTTTGTAAGAAATGGCCAAACCGTCTCTCAGAGTGTCTGGCTGTACCACTTTTCTTTCCTGCCAACAAGGAATGAGAGTCCCTGTCGCTCCACACCGTCATCAGCACTTGGTACTGTTAATGTTTGGATTTTCGCCAGTCTAATAGATGTGTAGCGGTATCTCATTGTTGTTTTAATTTAGTTGCTTTAATCTTATGATGACATCTAATATTGAACATGTCTTCATGGCTTATTTGTCATCTGTATATTTTCTTTGGTGAAGTGACTGTTCAGATCTTTTATCCATTTTTTTTCAATTGCATTGGTTGTTTTCTTATTATTGAGTTTTAATGGTTCTTTGTATATTTTGGATACAAATGCTAATTTTTTAAATAAGTTGATGATTTACCTTTGGGGATACTGGGAGATCTAGGTTGAACATGTATGACTATTGGCTGGAATTGCGTTTGCTTCTATTATACTCCACGGGGCACTGTTGATCCCACTTTAATGTCTTAGCTCAATGTTTCTAAACATCTCTGCTGTGGTAAATTCAAATTCTAAACTCAAATGAGGGCAATCTGTGATGGCAGGTTCTTGAGGAAACCTTTTTTTATTCCTGTCCTGTGCAGAGACCAACCCTGCTAAATACTCCTGCTGTTTCCCTATTGCAGCGGATGAGCCCTCTGGTCCACCCTTTCACTCAAGACACTGCTCTTGACGATCCTCAGCTTTGTGTTGGAATTTCAATTCCAGTCTCTCATCTGGCTTAGGTGCAAGGCCTTATTTCCTGAGCCCACTAAGCTATTAAAACTCAAACCTCTGAGTGAGGTAAATCGGCATATTTTACCAGGAGAACTTCAGCCTCATGTTCAACTTGAGTTACCACTTTCATTTTTAACGCCTCCTCAGCTTTCTGTTTCCGAGGAGTTCTCCAACTTCATCAGGAAGGCAGCTGTGACATGTGAAGGGTAGTTTTGTTATGTTTATCGCTCCTTCCTAGAATTTTTTATTGAGTCTTTTAATTATGTTCAGTCTATACATAGATTGAGTTCCACTCAAGAAAACAATGCTTTTCTTGTTTGTCTCTGTTGAGAGTTGGACCCACAGCTGATGTCTCTTTGTACACCTCCATCCTTTAACAGAGTCAGTATTCAGTAAAAGTTGGTTGAGTAAAAATTCTTTAAAATTGAACAATGAAATAAATGAATTATGTGGCTGACCATTGATGCAGCTAAGCCTGATAGACCTTTAGAGTGAGTTTCACTTCTAAGCCAAGAAGTTGAATCTTCACAAGTAATTAAAAATACAGCCTTCAAATACAGCTGGGCATTTCTATTTGGGGAAGAGTTTGTGAGGCTCAGGAACAATGTTATATATTAATTCCCTGGGAAGGCCGGGTATACAACTACCATACAGGTGTTTCCTGTTGAGAGTCCAAGTTCCCATACAAGAACTCAGAGGACAGCTGAGAACAAAACTTAGCCTACTTAATTACATTTGCCCAGTGGTGCTGCATAAAAAGTCATTGACCAAAAATAACACGTTTAAGTAATGTTCAGGTTGAGATACAAACCAGCAGCAGTCAGGAAATTCAAAATTAAATCTGATCCCCACCCTTCACTCGCCTCATTGTGCCCAGGCAGCACCAAGGTCAGAAATTAATTGGAGATACTGCCAAATACAGAGCCTGCAATATTTCAGCTCAGTGAGGTCACAAGGAAAACTCGGTTCAAGCCTTATTAGAGCAGTTTACAGGAGCACATTACTGTGAATATGAAATTAGAGTCTTGTCTTGATGGATGTGTCACCTACCCAAGGTAATTTGTTGGGAATAATTTGAAAATGTAAGTGAACATAATTAAGCTTCTGTTTTATGGTAGTCTGGCCATTTGTCTCCAGGTGCGCTCATCGCTGTAGATGTGACATTGCAAATGCCTAGAATATAATGAGACACATTTCAGTCACTCAGTTTCAATATTTGGGCACCTGTGAATTAGAACTGACAGTAAAGCTGGAACTAATTTTTTTATTGATATTTTTTCTTCTGTAGAACCATACGTATAAGATAAAATCTCAAGAGATATATCACCATGAAAATCAGTTGCATATGGCAGGATATACTACAGGCAAGTCCTTGAACAATCCTCCCTAAAATGAAAGAGGCCAAACTCAGATGGGATTATAAATGCCCACCTCAATGCTAAACTAGACCAGATTATTAGACTCCCCCTTAGGTATATTTGTACTTTCTTTTTAGCTATCTCTTGAATTTCAGGCCAAACTCATTAATTTCCTTCCATTTTATTAGGCACTCTTGCTTCGTGCTAATTAAATGATTTTCTTTAAATAAAGAAAACACTTTTTTTTTTCAAGAAAGATTAAGAAGGGGAGTGAAGGAAAATAGCTGTAGAAAATACCAGACAGCACAAGGAATTTGATTTTTTTTCATTTAGCACTTAATCATCTACACTATGCCAATCAAAGAATGTAATTTAGTTTATACTTAAGATTCTAATCATACTTACCAAGATCAGAGTTGAAGATAATATATCACTAATCCAGAATAGCTACTATTTTCTGAGATACAGTTTGTCATTTTTCATTTCATTATAGAATTTAAACTAGAAGAAATTATTTTGAATTTAAACTATATTTAATTAGTTATTATATCCATATTCATCATTCCAAAAACATTTATAGAACTTTAAAAAAGACTTTAATTAATAGTTACATTTATAATATATCTTGCAAAGTGAGAGTGAACATTTCTAACGCAGTCACCACACTCCAATTTGCATCCATTCATAGATGTTGCCACTGCCTACATTTCTTGGTATGGAGGAGAAAATTAAGATAAAAAAGTACAATAATAGTAGATATTCCTTTACAAGTCAGACAGTTACTGGGGCACCTGGGTGGCTCAGTGGGTCAAGCATCAGACTCTTGATTTCGTCTCAGGTCACAATTGCACAGTTTCATGAGTTCAAGCCCTGCATTGGGCTCTGTGCTGTCAGTGAGGAGCCTGCTGGGGAATCTCTCTCTTCCTCTTTCTCTGCCCCTCTTCCACTTGTGCTTTCCCTCTCTTTCTCAAAATAAATAAATAAACTTTAAAAAATAAATAAAATTCAGACGGCCCTGAAGGATCTATCATAGCCACTAGTTGAGGAAAGGAACAGGTAGGTCAAATGCTGCCAAACAAACTCAAATAAACTTGTTGCAAGAGAAGCCAATAATAACTCAAGAGATTAGGTTTGGAAAAGAAAAGAGAGAAATTTATTTGGGGTGCTGGCAGCAGTGGGGGGTAGCAGGCTCAAGCCTTAATGACTGACCTCTCCACCCTCAAGATGGACGCGTAGAGCTTTACAGAGAGGTTTGGGGGTGACATGCAAGAGAGCAGGTAGACAGCACATGATCACGAGTGGGGGTTGGTATGTGTTCAGTGGTGACCAGGCACAGGGAATGGGATGTGTGGGGTGTGGTCTTCTAGGCATTCCGTTGCTATCAAGGATTTTCTGGTCTGGCAGTTGGAATGTTCAAGTCATTGCAAAATGTCTTCATCAATGCCTCAAGAAAGTGCGATAAGTAACAATGGGTTTTAGTTAGAGCACGAGTTAAGCAGATCTTGTCTATTACGGGTTTTAACTGTTGCGGTCTGTAGTTGAGTAAGAGAGCTTGTTGACAATACTATGTAAGGAAATGTTTTATTACCCTACAAGAGATTTTTAATTATAAATCTAAACTTGTTTTGGCATCAGATATGTTTACTTATTACATTATACGTGTGGTTTTGACTTCAAGCGTCACTGTGTTTATTTTTTTCTCAAGAGATCTGGGAGAAGGGCTCATTATGAGGTCATGTGGTGTTGCTAGGCACATCGGTTCTTCTAGAAACTTTTCAGTTCTCTGACTTTCCTATTCAATTTTTGTCAATTGCCTTCTTTGCTTCCTACAGCAGACAAGCACACAGTGATAAACTCTATTGAAATGGCTAGTTCCCTCACTACCAGGGGATTACATAAGAACAATTCAGCATTCACCATTTTCAGGCACAAAGGAAGAACAAAAGCCCACCCCAAACGTGACCTGCTGCACAAAATACCTTTTGTTATCAACTTAAGTGCTCTTCTGAATCCTCAAACCAGCCATTGATAGATTTTCTTTTTCCCACATACATAATTTATAAGTCATCTAATTAATTTTTCATAAGTTAAACAACTGTGAATATTAGTGCCTGGCTTTCATAAATGACAAAAATTAATTCTTTCCCCAGATCCACTTGAAATGCATCCTTTCCTCTCCCCAATACCATCCAGAGCAGAGACTTAAATACTTGTAGCCTTAAGTTGAGGAGCCATCTTAAGAGTCCCTGACCAACAAAAGCTTCCACACTGTGAGCAAGTCTTAGCAGAAGATTGCTTAAGGGGAAATCCTATTCCACATGATATATCACTGACCTTTCTCCTCTGTCCTTGTTACACAGAGAACTGAACCCCTCCTCTGTCTCCATTTATAAAATATTTGACAATGACTGATAGTTTTATTTTTTCATAGCTGTTCTTGCATTAAAATGTAGTTGCTGTTACATGGAGCATTGGAGAGCACAGAGTCTGAACGGAGCAGGAAAAAAATATGCACAGAACCCTCATCTGTCAGGAAGCAACAAGATTGACCACCTGGCATTATGAGTGACTTTGAAACTCCTAATGTGTAATAAGAATGAGGACCAGTTATGCACTACAACAAATAGAATTAGTTAAAATGCAAACCTGGGCTGTTCTGGCTCCTGGGCTATTCTGGCTCCTGGACTGAGTGAGGCTGCATCACAAGACCTTGATGACTTTTCTCTTTACGCATCGGTCAAAGACAGGATTGAACCCTTCAGCCTAAGATCAGATGAAAGGCTAGTAGAAGAAAAGAGCCCAGTCTTGGGGTGCCTGGGTGGCTCAGTTGGTTAAGCGTCCGACTTCGGTTCAGGTCATGATCTCACGGTTTGTGGGTTCGAGCCCCGCGTCGGGCTCTGTGCTGACAGCTCAGAGCCTGGAGCCTGTTTCAGATTCTGTGTCTCCCTCTCTCTCTGACCCTCTCCTGCTCATGCTCTCTCTCTCTCAAAAATAAATAAAACATTAAAAAAGAAAAAAGAGCCCAGTCTTAAGAGTTAAGTGGAAACCCACTCAGGCTCAAAATATGTGTTTATAAAGTACAAGAAGATCTCTATTCTTGCCTTTTCTTTCTAAAACCACTAAATTTCGTCGACACCCACTATGGTCGACACGCATCCATATCCACAGCCACTACCTTGGTTTGGGTGGTTTGGGCACCATTATTTCTTCCCTAGGTTCCTTCCACCACCGCCCCACTGTTAACCAGATAGCCCACCTCCACTTTCCCTACCTTTGTTCAGCAGCTGTAATCGTCCTTTATCACAAAATGAACCCTTTCACTCTCCTGCTTAAAATCCTTTCTTCTCTCCCTTTTGCCCGTAGGGTAGGGTGAATTCTAAAGTTTTAAAGTGACTTATCAGCTCCTGTGTGAACTGGATCTGCTTTCCCCCAGCTTTGAGGCTCTACAGGGCTGCTGCCTCCACTGCTGTGCTCTGGTCTGGAAAACTCATTCCTGAACTCTACACTTGGCCAGCTCTTCATCAGAACCCAGGCTATGGCAATTTTTTCTGGGAGAATTTCTGACCTGCTCAGTCTGGGTTAGCTGCTCCTGCTGTATGTACTTCCTTATTCTCCTTTTTGTCTAGCATAGTGTATGTATATTGTGGTGCATTAAAATTTACCACTTGAGTTATTACTTGTCTGTTTTACCCACAAGACATAACATTTTTTGTGGTCAGCAGCCACGTTCACTGTGATAAAGCCAGGGCTTAGAACAGGGTCTATCACATAGCGGGTGCTCATTAAATTTGAAGGGGGTAGGGAGAGATGAAGAGAGAAATTCTATCAGGCCAACCTAGAGAAATCAAAGTCAAATCATGTCAAGGAGATACCTACCTATCAGAGAAGGCTCAAATGAATCAGGAAGTAAAACTCAAAGGAAAACCAGATAACAGTATAACACTGTCATTATTGATTCTTACCATTGACACTCTTGTCTAATAAAATATATTTGAATTTTTTAGACTATCATATCTCACTTTTTCTTACTCTTAAGCGTCTTTCACAGTATTGTGTATATGATCTTGTGATTCTTTTCAAATTCTCTAAAACTTATTTCATATTTCCATGTGGTAAAGGAGAAATAAGTGGCCTTTAATAAGAAAACAAAATATTTCATTGTTTTAATGTTTATTTATTCTTGAGAGAGAGACAGAGAGCAAGCAGGGTTGGGCCAGAGAGAGACGGAGACAGAATCTGAAGTAGGCTCCAGGCTCTGAGCTGTCAGCACAGAGCCCAGTGGGGGGGGTTGAACTCATGAGCCATGAGATCATGACCTGAGCTGAAGTCAGATGCCCAACTGACCAAGCCACCAGGCGCCCCCAAAATATTTCATTTTAAGTTAGTTTATTATTATAGATTTATTACTGAGCTTATGTATAGCATTTCATAATATTCATTATAATTAAAGAAAATTCTTGATTTTTTCCATTTAAGTGATGCATGCTTATTGCTTTATTTTAAATTAATAGCATAAAGAGAAAACATTACTTGTTGACTACCAATTTCATTTAATTACTTGTTACATCATGTTTGGTTTGGGAGACTAAATATTTATTAAAACAGATTGAAAATTAACTATGTGTTATGACATCAACAACAGATAAAAACTTCTAATGAATTTGTAAATTCTTTACTTAGAGCTAAAAAATGATCTAGTTAATGCTTACTTTTTTTGATGATGAAATAAAGAACTCTAAATTGTGATTTGAAAATGACAACCTAAAGAGATACTTTTTTCATTAAAATAAAATGCCAGATTGGATATAATTTTTACTACATTTTCTCTTTATAATGTGGGTTTGAAGTATTAGTAATATCTTGATGTCTTATAGGATTTTGATCAGATGTATGAAACTTCAAATTATAAAGATCATTATAGGCAAATTTTGCAGAATTACCATTTATGCCATACACACACACATTTCTTAGCATAACACAATGAAATTTACTTGACACATCCTAAAAGCACATTGTATGTATTTCTGGCCAGCATGGGACTTCCCATGTGGTGATTCAGTGACTTGGGATGTTTCTATTTTGTGGCTTCTCCATTCACTCTAGAGCTTAAGAATCCTCAGCCTGTGGCTGGCTGATGAAGAAAAGGAACAAGAAAAGCCACACTATCTACAGTTGAGAACAAGTCAGCTGATCATGTTGGGGTACAAAGGAGGCTGGGAAATGTAGTCCTTGGCTCAGTAACTGTTTCTTAATGACAAGTTCAGAAGAAGAAGCATGAATATTTGGTGGATAATTGACATCTCTGCTGAAGAGAAAAGAATGGAGGGTGGAGCCTAGATACATATATCTCATTTAATGTGTTATTAAAGAATGTGATTTTAGGGTGCCTGGGTGGTTTAGTCGGTTAAGCACCCCACTCTTGATTTTGGCTTAGAACATGATCTCACAGTCATGAGATCAAGCTCTACATTGGGCTCTGTGCCGGGCTCTATGTTGAGTGTGGACTCTGCTTAAGATTCTCTCTCTTCCTCTCCCTCTGCCCCTCTCTTCCCGCTCAATCTTTCTCTCTCAAAAGAAAAAAAAAAGAACATGATTTTATTCTATCAGTAGAAAGTTTGTGTCATTCCTTGATAATATACTGCTTCCTACAGAAAGGGATTTTGAAAGTACTTCATGTATCGACTGCCCACTCAAATGTGTTAAATACTGAATTCTAACACACAGAGTCAACCAGTGGGTGAATATTCAATTGCCAAATTTGCTTGTTTTGATTCAATCATTTGATAAAAATTTTCCCAGATACTAAATGCACATATTTCTTACCAAAATTATACCATTGATTAGAAAGTCCGTAGCTCTGCATTGGTTCTTTTAGAACAAATAAAACTGCACCCATTCACTGATCATGCACATGGGAATATTACCATATCCCTGGTGTCACACAGTCAATAACTGCCAAGTAAGACCCAAACAAGTATGTCTTCACAGTTCAAGTTTTTATTTGTACATCAAAGAGAGAATGCTGAGATATCATATCAGGAAGACAAGGTACCTATTTTCTTCTTACTATAGATTTTGGATACTTTTAAAATAATGATTATGAACAAATGTTAGACATTACGCATCATCACACAATATTCTTCAAGCAAGCAATACCTTCTCAAATCCCTCTTACACTTAGAATCTCTCTGACTTCCTCTTCTGTCATCAGGAGAAAGCTCTGTGGTTTTGAAGAGCTTGTATGTTAGGTTAGGCCCACTCAGCAATCTTCCTGAGTGTAAGGTCGATAGATTTAGTAACCTTAATGACATCTGTGAAATGTCTTTCCCTGTGTAACATAATCACAGGTGTAACACCCAGCAGCAAAGTCATGGTCATGAGGATTCTACCACACACAGTAAGGATGGAGTGTATAATTCTTCTTACTGTGTGCTTTTTAGTGTTTATTACCTTATGGGCCAACAAGAAATTCTTCCTGATGTCCAAGTCTCAGGTGTATGCCATAAGTATCTAGTCTGCATTTTGTAGATTAGCAGTGCTTGTCCCCAAGCAAGCATAAATTAGTGTGTTTCTTCTCTGTAGTATATAGGGAACATACTTCTCTCCAATTTATACTAGTGAATATAAAGAGGCTTCTTGGAGACAGGTTGGCCTTTCCACTTGTTATTTTGGTTTTAGGAGAACTTTTTCTGTTTCCACCAAACAACAGAAGCCATTCTGTCACAGCCTACCACATGATCCTGTTTTATTGTTATCATTATATTGCTGGTATTTAGGTAGCTAGTTTGTTCATCTATTTACATTCTCTTCCACTAAAATGTAAGCTTTACCAGGAAAGGAACTGTTTCTTTTTCAATCCTGAATCCCCTATGCCTAGAACTGTAACTCGACAAATATTTGCATAAATCAATGAATTAATGTACATTGGGTCTTTTTGTTCCAGTTCTACATTTGTATGACTCTTGCTTTAATGAGTATGTGACTGGGAGGACTGAACACAAGGGAGTTAATCTCTCATGTATGCACGTAACTTTAGAACTTTACCTTTCCAAGCCTCTGTCTACTCCTCTGTAAATGAGGATCCTCGTAGGTTGTGAACACAGAATGTATTATTATTCCCTATTTTTCTTACGATGGTCCAACTAACTGGCCCCTTAACTAGTTTGTATATCCATTCCAACCCATACTTTGCACTGTTGCTAGGGTTATGTTAGGAAAAATTAGGAATTAAATCATACTAGGGGCACCTGGGTGGCTCAGTCAGTTGAGCATCTGACTTCAGCTCAGACCATGATCTTGCGGTTTGTGAGTTCGAGCCCTATGTCGGGCTCTGTGCTGACAGGTCAGAGCCTGGAGCCTGTTTCAGATTCTGTGTCTCCCTCTCTCTGCCCCACCCCTGCTCATGCTCTGTCTCTTTCTGCCTTTCAACAATAAATTAAAAAAAAAAAAAAAGAAATGAAATCATACTATATCAGTACTTGAAAACTGTCAACAGCTGCTAGACCCTGTGTGAACCGGCCTCTTTCCCTGAACCTGGCCCTCTCTGTGGGACTCTCACCAATACCTCACTGGCTCCTGTGTCCTTCAAGAACCTTCTCTGTCTCCAGCCTATTCTTTCTTCTTCCTCCAGTTCTTTTCTGCTCATTCTTTACATGGTAGAACTTTCTCAAATTGAATCAGAGCCCCCCGGTCTCCTAGTGCCCTTCTTTATTGTTAATAGCATTTATCACGTTTCAATTACATGTATGTTTATATTTATTTAGATCATATACACTCTAGGATGAATATCTGTCTCACCCTTGCTATGAGAGTGAGGACCACATTGTTTTACCTACCACTGTCTCTTAGTAACTACTACAATATCAGGCCCATTCTAGGCTCAATACATATTTATAGAATAAAGGAACGAATCATCTCTATACTATATCCTGGCACACAGAAAGCCCTCTTTTAGGAAAACTTTAATTATAATGACAGAAATGGTGGTAGTTCTCTTAGCAGTGACCAGAAAGATCAAGGGAAGGAGACCATACAGCCAGATCGCCAACATGGTTGAGTGTCAAATCCCTCTGCTGCAAGCAGAGAACTAAATTTGGGGTTTCCCAACACACCTGCTGTGAGCCTGCTGCTAACACTTCTAGTCCAACAGCCTGATTTTTGAAATTCCCCTCTCTGACCCTGCCCTGGCCATCTACCCCCGCCTGCCTATGTTTCTTACAGCTCTCACTTCCTGTTGGCTTCCTCAGGATACCACATCCTGATTTCTATGTTTTCACCTCAGTCTGGTAATCTAAAAATGGCTTTTCTCTGATGACACCCTGGCTTTCTAGGGTTTAAAATCTTGCCCTAAACACTCACTGAAGAAGTGCCCTATAGCTCCCCAGCATGAATACTATAATGAAATGGAATAAGAGCAACAAAACACAATATTCTTCTTTTGTAAATAGAGCAGCGGGCATGCTGCCTGGTATCTAACAGATTTGATAGAACTCCAATATCACACTGACATATTTCATAATAGCGCTTTATTCGTACTTCTTTTCTACATTGACAACAAAATTTCTTGGATTATTCCCCCCACACACACACTATATTTGTGTTTAAGCTTTTTTGTTCCCCATCCACTGTATATTGGCTCTTACTAAATATTATCTTTTATAGATTAACCAGTTTTCCCAAGGTCATCTTGTGTTTTATGGTTTCTGGAACATTAAAATTGTCACTAGTTTGGTAAAATCTACAAATTTGATGAGCAGACTCTCAATTCCACTTTCTAGTAGATTTATTCATTGAAATTACCATGCATCAGATCAGTATTGTCTACCTAAAAGTTAGAGAAGATCAATTATGTTAAATAATTCAGATGTTTGAAAAGAGGTTTGGAGAATAGCTTGACAATACTAAAATATTCTGTCTCTAGAAATATATCTGAATTTGCATCCCATCAGATTTCAATCTAGATTTGGCAAAACATAAGAAATACTATTTAAGGAATATCATTTTATCACTTATAGGATTAGTGTGCTTTTTTTTCTTCTTTTTTTCACTCTGTGATTTTATGAGCTTTACAGGATCTACAGGATTTTCAGTCTGTGATTGAAATTCATTTATTTGCCTCCAAATAATTCTATTTAACACCCAGCAATTTCCACCCTAATGTGGCATACTGCTTTAACATTCTTTTAAAATATCATTTTAAAATCTCAAGGAAATATATAAAGGAAAATAGATGAATATTTTTAACGCTGGCTTAGGTACATTCCACTCGAAGTTTATATGGCAAACATGAGAAAATTCCACCACTTCGGAATGATTGTCATACATTTGATAAGAAAACAAGGAGCCAAACTGCATGCTGGGACTTTGTGTCTTGAAAACAGTTCATGTTTTCATCCACAGTCATCGGAAGAGATGCACAGCCAGCTGCAGATCCGTCCCCAGGCTGGGAAGAGCCTTCCAGAGAACCCTCATACTGCTGCTGCCCACAGTCCAGGGCGCGTAATGGCTGACCTCTGACCCCGCCTGACAGCCAGCACTCTTGTCATCCTGCTGGGCCACCAGTCAAATTAGGCTAAAATTACCCTGCAGACAACAGGCTGCAATTATACATTCAAGCGCCAGAGTCTAGAAGGAGGGGGACGATTGTGGCTGGAAGGGGGTGAGAAGTCAAAAAGTCACAAGACAAACCACTTTTTGATACTTTTCTCCAAAAAAGCATGGCTGTAATGTGTGCCCCCTGAAGAGGAGAATCAAACCACACTGGAGAGCAACCGTTGCTTTATTCAAAATACCGTGAAGGTACTACTTTCGCCGGCTTTAGTAGATGGATATGCAGGTTATGTGACTATCTAATAAATAAACAATAAATAAATAAGTGATGGTAATAAGAGATGATTTTAGGATTGGAGAGTATAACACACCGTTATAATTTTCAGTATGTTTTAGTAGATTGACTTGTTTTTGCTATTTAATTTATATAGGGTCTAGGAACTATTCATTAGAGTAAGTCACAGTTATTTTGAACAATTATCTCTAAAGTGCTAGTTTTAAGTAGGCAAAATCTTTTTCCCCAGCAACCTGAGTAGGCTGAACATTATAGCAACAGAAATAAAAGTGGGTCTGTCCTGGCTGTTTCTGAGATTGTCTGCAAAATTATTGGCACCTCCTACCCTCTCTATCCATAATTTAGAGTTTCCTCAGAGATGAGATAATGTGTATTTGTTTACCAAATTTCTGACACTTTCTTGTTCTGCATCTGTTTTAATGCCTGTAGGGCTAAACACCCACTTCCTCACGGGGCAGCCCATGTCACTGTGGAACGCGCTATGAAGAATATCTTCCCCAAGTAAAACAAAAGCTTTGCTTTGGTTATCATACATTGGCCCAAACCCTATACTTTGCATACCATTCTATGTCCGCATTCCACTTGGAAAATCTTTTAATATTTAAAGATATTCTAGAATGTTACTTAACATTCTCTTTTATTTTCTCTATGACATGATTTCATCCCTTGTAGCAATCTCACATGGACGCATATCCATACGCTCTATGGCACCTAGAACATACAACAAAATGTCAGGGGTGTTCTGATCAATGGGAAATAGTCTGGCACTGCCCTCTTCGTTGTTCTACTGATACTCTGTTAATACTCTTGTGATCATAGAGGTTCTCTGAGCTCCCACATCAAAGTGTCACCTGTCTTGGAACTTACTATAAACCAAAACCTCAAAAAGCCTTTTTCACACATGTTCCAATGTATGTTTTTTTCATACCACCAACAGCAATGAACTCTGACCAATTATAGGTGACCCTTAAACAACACAGGTTCAGAGACTGCATGGGTCCACTTACACACAGACGTTTTCTAAGAAATACAATACAGTACTCTAAATGTACTTTCTCATCCTTATGAGTTTCTTTTTTTTAAGTTTACTTATTTATTTTCAGAGAGAGAGAAAGAGAGTGCATGTGCACACAAGCAGGGAGGAGTAGAGGGAGAGAGAGAGAGAGAGAGAGAGAGAATCCCAAGCAGGTTCCACACCAGCAGTGCAGAGCCTGATGTGGGGCTCGAACCTGCAAACCATGAGATCATGACCTGAGCTGAAACCAAGAGTCAGATGCTTAGCCAACTGAGCCATCCAGGACCCCTCATCCTTATAATTTTTTTAATAACATTTACTTTTCTCTAGCCTACTTATTATAAGAATACAGTATATAATTATACATATAACATACAAAATGTGTGTTAATTGACTGTTTATGTTATGGTAAGGCGTCTGGTCAACACTGGCTGTTTGTAAAGTTTTGAGGGAGCCAAAAGTTATGCATGGATTTTCAACTATGTAGGGGGGTCAGTGCCCCTCACCCCTATGCTGTCTGTTCAAGGGTCAACTGTAATTAATTTTGACACTATCTACCTGGAGATATCATCAGATCCTACAGATTAATAGCTCGGTTCCAGAAGACTGCCCCCACTTTAGACATCAGTAGAAAGTCCAGGATGTCACCTGTCTGACTGACTGCCTTTAACTCCGAAGTTCCCAGAGGCCCCTAACTGGGTTGGATTAATTTGCCATAGTGACTCATGAAACTCAAGGAAACATTTTACTTACTAGATTTCCAGTTTACTCAGGAGCAGCCAAATGGAAAAGATGCATAGGGCAAGGTATGTGGATATAAGCTGAGCCTCATGCCCTCTTAGCATGCCACTCTCCCCAAATCTCCACATGTCCACCAATCTGGAAGCTCTCCAAATTCTGTCCTTTTTAGAAAGGTTTCATCTCATAGAAATAATTGATTAAATCATCGGCCGTTGCCAATTGATTCAACCTCCAACCCCTTTCTCCTCAGTAGAGGTCAGGAGAACAGGATTGAAAGTTGTGACTTTCAGATCATTTGGCTGGTTCTCTGGGCAACCACCAGTATCTTTAGGTAACCTAGGAGCTTTCCAAATGTTGTCTCATTAACCTCATAAAAGATACCTTGATGGCTCATACTACTTTGGAAATTCCAAAAGTTTTAGAAGGGTTTTAGGAGCCCTGTACCAGGGACAAAAACCAAATACATATTTTCATTTTAAACCACAGTATCTTCCATGCTAAGCCACACACATTGCTTCACTCAACTTTGCTTCACCCAGATGTTCTTACTTTGCTTTCTTGGACCAAAGGGCTGGTTCTTACATGTATCTTCATTAATTTCATCTTGTTCACTTCAACCTAATAATACTAATTTTCAATATCATTCCAAATTCTGATTCTGTCATTCAAATTATGAATGCCCGGTAAGATATTATTAATAGAATAAATTAAGCAAAACTACCAGCAATACAAATAAATGATTCATTATTTCATGTCAATAGGTTAAAAATTATATGACATTACAATTCCATCATTTGGGCATGCCCTTCATATTTCATTCAAGGAGGATAATTAATCTGAACTAAATAGAGTCAAGGTCAACACTAGGTCAATCTTCCACTAAGATTATATTAATCTAGTGGTATGGAGTATGGTCTAGGAGTCAAACAACTTGTGTACACATATTGGTATCTCCTTTTGTTGAGTGATTTGGGGAAAGTTAATTCACTTTCTAACCTGTATTTTTCTCATCTATAAATTTTGAGTATATGTGTCATATGTTGCATTAAATATTACATTAAATATTAAGTGAGTTAACACATATGTTTAGTATAAGAACTCATGCATAGTAAGTGCTCAATAAATGATAGCTTGTAGATCACTATTAGTTGAGCAACTTCTAAATAAAATTATTGTCTTTTCAAATTTATTTGTTTTAAATGTAGTCCACATTTCCCAATCTCTGTTCACTAAAACTTTATGAGAAAACATACCAAATGTCTTGTTAGTGCCTCTACACACTTGTCATATATGTTATGTATTTCTGATTATTCAGTTGAGTAATCCCATGAAATAGGGACATAAATTTAGTCTGTTATGACTTCTTCCTAATGCCTCAGGGAATCCATGTGATGCCCTACTAATTATTCCCTAAATATTCATAGTACTTTAAGTATCCATTCCAGATTTTGCCTGGGACAAATGCCAAATTTATATCTTTGTAATAAATATCCTTAAAAGAAGTTTAAATTAGATCAAACTTTTTTCTAAATATTTATTTTCACTTATAGCTTTTTAACAAAAAAATCTTGAATCTTATTTTTAATGACGGAAAGCAGTACAGGAAGAGTACATGTAGAATTTTATAATCATCTATTTTTCAGCTTCTCACAAAATTCTTTTTCAACCAGATTTTTTCTTCTAGAAACAAGAGTAAGTGTCCAATTTGGACAAACATGCCAACTGTCAGAATTAATTCACAGATGGATTTTGGTAAAATGAATTCATCCCTAATGGAGCAAACTCTAAAACTCAAGGATATTTATTGTTATACATTAAGATAAACATAGAAATATATTGTGTATATGAGCCATCTCCAATAAGCTTTAAAAAATCTGAGGAAATATTATTGCCATATATTGGAGAGGACACTTAGGAAATCTGGACTTAGCCACTAACTTTCAACTGACTTTAGTGCTATTTCATTTTGAAGCCTTTTATGGCTCATGTATGAAATGAAATGAAATGTTTGGACAAGATAGAATTAAAGGAAATATTAATATTAATGACAAAATTATTAATTATTATGTAATTACTAAAGTCTCTTCCAGCAACAAATTTTTTTGTTTGATTTTGCAACTTTCATGGAAAGATGACTCAGAATTCATTAAGCACAAGACATCGTTCATCTTGTACAACATTGACATGTCAATGTTAATACATCCCATCCTGACTATTTAGCAGAAAAGATGAATGTGTAAGACAGATGATGACAATAACTGTTTGAAAGCAAAGAAAAAAGTGAAAAATATTGATTTCTTAACTACAAGCATCTCTACATTAATCTCCATTACTTTTCTCTAGAAAGTCTTTACATTTTTAAGAGGTAAAGTTCAACGCTATTCCCTCCTCCTCTGACTTTCTCTTCCCTAGGGCCACTATTTCCACATTGAAGAAAAGTGAATAGCATGATTCAATGAAGATGTGAATCAATGTAAAAATGGATGAACTGTTAAGACCACAATTTACTCAACCAAAAAGAAAAAGGGGAGTAGTTTTGCAGAGCCTTCAATTCTGGTTGTTACCGACTGAGTTCTCTACAGAAGACAATGACCTCTCACTCTGGGAGAAAGAAAATCTTATCTACCCAGTTCATTTGATCTACAACAAACTTCATTTGAGGTACCTATGAACACCTGCAAGGGGAGGAAAGACCATGCACACCACAATAGCCTATGGAGCTATTTGTTTTTCAGAACCCTTATAAATGTCTTTGGGTTGGATGTTATGTGAGAACACAAGCTCTCCCTCATGTGTAATTTAATGACATCAGGGTTCTATAGTATAGTCATTCTGGAAGTTGCTAGAATTCAAGGACCTATGAAAATGCAGACATAAAAAGCAAGGATGACCTGTAGTTCTCTTTTTTTGCTGGGTCTCTGTCTGGCTTGGGAATCAAAGTGATGCTGGCTTCATAAAATGAGTCTGGAAGTTTTCCTTCTGTTTCTATTTTTTGGAATAGCTTGAGAAGAATGGGTATTAATTCTATCTTAAATGNCACTCTTAGAGTTTGCACTTGTGCTTTTTCTAATTTCTTGAAATAGGCCTGGAGTGCAATGTACTTTCCTCTTAGGACTGTACTTCCTCTTAGGACTGCCTTTGCTGAATTCCATAGAGTTTGGATTGTTGTATTTTCATTTTCATTTGTTTCCATATATTTTTAAATTTTCTTCTCTAATTGCCTGATTGGCCCATTCGTTCTTTAGTAGGGTGTTCTTTAACCACCATGTTTTTGGAGGTTTTCCAGACTTCTTCCTGTGATGGATTTCAAGCTTCATAGCATTGTGATCTGACAGTGTGCATGGTATGATCTCAGTTCTTTTATATTTGTTGAGGGCTGCTTTATGTCCCAGTATGTTATCTATCTTGGAGAATGTGCCATGCGCACTTGAGAAGAAAGTGAGTTCCGTGGCCTCAGGATGTAGAGTTCTAAATATATCTGTCAGATCCATCTGGTCCAATGTGTCATTCAAGTCCATTGTGTCCTTTGTGATTTTCTGTCTAGTTGATCTATCCATTGCTGTAAGTGGAGTATTAAAGTCCCCTGCTATTAGCACATTCTTATCCATAAGAGTGTTTCTGATGTGATTAATTGTTTTAAATATTTAGGTGCTTCCATATTTGGTGCATAGACATTTGTGATTCCTAGCTCTTCCTGACGGATAGACCATGTAATTATTATATAATGCCCTTCTTCATCCCTTGTTACTGTCTTTACTTTAAAGTCCAGTTTGTCTGATATAAGTATAGCTACTCCAGCTTTCTTTCGACTTCCTGTAGCATGATAGATATTTCTCCATCCCTTTATTTTCAAATCAGAGGACTCTAGATGCTGGAGAGGGTGTGGGGAAACGGGCACCCTCCTACACTCTTGGTGGGAATGTAAACTGGTGCAGACCCTCTGGAAAACAGTGTGGAGGTTCCTCAAAAAATTAACATTAGAACTCCCCTATGACTCAGCAATAGCACTGCTAGGAATTTACCCAAGGGATACAGAAATGCTGAGCCATAGGAGCACATGTACCCCAATGTTCATAGCAGCACTCTCAACAATAGCCAAGTCATGGAAAGAGCCTAAGTGTCCATCAACTGACGAATGGATCAAGAAGATGTGGTTTATCTATATAATAGAATACTACATGGCAATGAGAAAGAATGAAATCTGGCCATGTGTAGCAACATGGATGGACCTTGAGGGTGTTATGCTGAGTGAAATAAGTCAGGCAGAGAAGGAAAGATACCATATGTTTGCACGTATAGGAGGATTAGGAGGAACTTAACAGAGGACCATGGGGGAGAAGAAGGGGAAAAACAGTGGGGGAGAGGGAGAGAGGCAAACCATGAGAAGCTCTTGAAAGCTGAGAACAAACTGAGGGCTGATGGGAGTGGCGGGGTGGGGAAGGGAGTGATGGGCACTTGTGGGGATGAGCACTGGGTGTTATAAGGAAACCAACTTGACAATAAACTATTTTTTTAAAAAAGCAAGAATGAAACACAGAAAGAACAATCAATAATCAGATTTTCTTAAGCATTAAAGATAGTTGCAGTGGGAAAAAAATAGTCTCTTCAATACATGGTGTGGGGAAAGCTGGACAGCTACATGCAAAAGAATAAAACTGGACCACTTCTTACACCATGCACAAAAATAAACTCAAAATGGATTAACAACCTAAATGTGAGACCTGAAACCATAAAAATCCTAGAAGAGAGAACAGGCAATAATTTCTCAGACATTGGCTATAGTGACATTTTTCTAGGTAAGTCTCCTGTGGCAACAGGAACAAAACCAAAACTAAGCTATTGGGATACTATTGGGATACCAAAATGAAAAGTTTCTTCCCAGCAAAGGAAGCAATCAACAAAACTAAAAGACAACCTCCTGAATAAGAGAGGATATTTGCAAATTACATACCCAATAAAGGGTTGGTTAGTATCTAAAATATATAAAAACTTATACAACTCAACATCAAAAAGACAAATACTCTAATTGTAAATGGGCATAAAACATATAAGATATTTTTCCAAAGAAGACACATGAATAGCCAACAGATACATGAAAAGATGCTCAACCACATTAGTTATCATTGAAATGCAAATCAAAACCAAAGTGAAATATCACCTCACACCTATCAGAATGGCTAAAGTCAAAAACACAAGAGACAAAAGTGTCAGTGAGGATGTGGAGAAAAAAGAACTGTTGTGCACTGTTGGTAGTAATGCAAACTAGCACAGCAACTATGGAAAATAGTATGGACATTCCTTAAAAAATGAAAAAATAGAATTACCATATGATCCAGTAATTCTACTACTGGGTATTTACCCAAATAGTATGAAAATACTAATTCAAGAAGATATATGCACTTCTGTGTTTATTGTAGCATTGCTTACAATAGCCAAATCATGGAAGCAGCTACACACACACACACACACACACAGTGGAACATTATTTGGCCATTAAAAAAGAATGAAATCTTGCCATTTGCAGCAACATGAACAACATGGATGGATCTAGACAGTATAATGCTAAATGAAATAAGCCAGGCAGAGAAAGATAAATTCCATATGATTTCACTCACATGTGGAATTTAAGAAACAAAACAAACAACAGAAAGAAAAAAAAAAAAAGACAAGCCAAGAAATAGGCTCTTATCCCTAGAGAACAAATTGATGGTTACCAGAGGGGAGGTAGGGGGAGACAGCTGAAATAGGTGAAGTGGATTAAGAGAACATGTATCATGATGAGCACTGAGTAATGATGTAGAGAATTGTTGAATCACTGTACTGTCCACCTGAAACTAAGATAACACTGTATGTTAACAATACTGGAATTAAAAAAAGAATGGTTCGGCTGCCATTTGGTGATGCCCCAGACAAAGTTCAAGCCAGTACTTAATAACTGTCAGATATGTAGGCTTATGTACAGTTCATTTGCCAGCATGCTTGATGTTTCTTCTTGACACTAAGATTAAGTACTGTGCACCTAAAAATGTAAAGAAACAAGTAAAAAAAGGCAAAAGCTATCCAATGATATAAAAAAAATAGGGTGAATCACAAAGTGGATGGTACAGATATATCAAATTCTCACTTAATCATCCACATTCATTTATCTAAGCACGTTTTTATGGAGCACTTACTCTATATTACACACTGTTCAATGATCTATGAATAACTGGTAAGATAAGGGCCCTACTGTTAAAGGCTTACAATGTAACCAAAGAGCTTCATGTCCCCCATGGACTACCACTGGCAAAATTGGCATTTACACTTTGCTATAAATTAGAAAAAGGCTATTGCCTTAGATGAAGTGTTTATGGTAGCCAGAAATAGAGATTTACATTAGAAGAAGAATGGAAAATATTTTAAAGATTCAATGTAATCTCTGAGACAGTAGTGGCAGGAACACAGCCCGGGCTGGCCAACGCGGGAGCCAGAGCTGGGAAACTTTTAGAACAAAGGCTGTTCTCTAGAATTGGAAATCTACCTATCTCTTTCCTGTGATTGAGAGCCCAGGTTTTTCCTTTGGTTCCTGTTATCCTGCTTCTTGCTGAAGACCAGCTGTCTCTTTCATCTTCAGTGCTTATTGTCCCAAAGTTGGGGTCCAAATGGCCGCTCAGCCTTAGCTTCAGCCCCAGCCCTAAGTTTGCGTGCTTTCAATGTGTGACATGCACAATTGACCCAGACTGCTGTGTTCCAATCCCAAAATCAGGGAGACAGAATATAACTGGCCCAGGTGAGAATGTGTTTCCCTACAATCCAGTCATCCATAGTGAGAGATGGAGTCACATAGTACAAATGTGGCCACAGAGACTCAACCTCCTGAGGGACAGCTCAGGAGTTGTTTGAGCATTGTGTTCAATCTCCACAACTTCTAGCAAATATCTTCGTTGATAAATAATTCTTATTATATATGTAGTAATATGTTGGCTTGGTGTCGGCTACAAAGAAGAGACTAAATCTAAGGTATACATTCTCTAAAACAAAGTGTATTTACTTTCCTCATTATATAATTTTCAGGTCGCTGTTCAAACTTGAGGTCATCCAAAGGTGAACTCTCATACCTTTTAAGCTATTCGTGGCAATGATTTTATTCTCAAAAACTAGATTATATTTAAAAATAAGACTGACTACTAATGAAGATAAAAGAACTTGAAATTATTTCAAACTCAAAATGGGTTTGTGAGTTCTATAACAAAGAGATTTTTATCTTGAAAGCCTTGATGATCTGGTATTTGTCACAGATTATAATAATAATAATGACATCATAAAATGACTTACTTTTGTGCAATGTATTTACCTTTCTTTTACTAGTGTGTAACCTTCTTGAGAATTGTCCTTGTAACCTTTAAAACCAGTAAACTATAGATAACTAATAATGCTGATTTAAATGGATTCATTTACCTTTTCCAGATATATATTATTCTTTATTTATCTAGGGCATGAAGTATCCAGCAGCCTCAACCATCTATGATAGGTATGATCCTACAAGTCAGGGAGAAAAACATACCTGCTGATACTGTGACACAGAAAAATTGTGTCACATAAAAAATTACACATAAATGTAATGTATTCTGTTCCACTGAAGATGAGTGGAGGTATTTCTTTCCTGTTTTACTTATTATTACACTTTCAGGCTCTGTTTCAACTTATCTGCCTCTTCAGATATTTAAACTGTATTTGAACTCATCCTGGGTTACAACCAGGTACTGGAGAAATTAGAAGTAAAAGCAACAGCAGTTAAGAGGAGGGATTTGAGAATCCATATTGAAAAATTTATTTAGAACTTTTAAATTAAAAATTTGAAGGTCTTAATCATATTTCATATTTTCAAAGAATTGCTAACAACTAAATATAGCTTCACTATTGATATTTTATTCTCTAATATATCACGCCAACTATAAAATTTCAGAGATAAAAATAAGCCATTGAAGTGAGAGACTTACCTGTAAATTAGGTGAATGGATACGAGGCTAGTACCAACTTTCAACCACATAACTCATTTTCTAGGGGGACAGACAATTTTATTCTTTGAACTAACCCATTTTAAATTTAAAAACTGGATATGGAAAATAGGAAGAAGAATGCCAAGTTAAAGTAACCATTTAATATGTTAATTTTCTCATATAGTGAATGACGTTCATTTCATATTTTAAATACTATTTATAATTCTGATTATCCAAACTTGGGGGAAAAAGCAAAGTATATAAATAACTAGAATGGAATTTTGTTCCACTCTTTTCTAAGAAAAATACAAATTAAATTAAGCCGACATTAGGATCATGTTAAAAAAAAGGGCCTATAGGAGAAAGAATACAGTACAGACAGCCTATTCCTTCCCTCCTCCTCCAGGAGAGGGCTATAAAATGACAAGCATTGCTCAGAGAGCATAGAAAACCCAAAAATTCCTTTCAGATAATCAAAAGGCATTAAATTAAAGTCAATAGAGTTTTATTCTCCAGTACACGTTTATCTTTTCTTCCAATATATATGCCCATAATGAAAATAGGGAAACCGTACAGAAAAAAATGGGGAAAAATAAATATCCTTCAATCTTAATAAAGATTCTACTTATTAATACTTACAGTCAATTTTTTGGTGAGAATCTTTTCAATCTGTTTTCTCTATCTAGTCTTTAAAAGAAAATAACTATTTTTTAGGGTTCTTACGGAAAGCATTCTGCATCCTTCTTTCATTGCGCTCCACTTTTTCCACTTACCATCACGTCAGGTGTTTCTCATGCAACCCAAAAGCATTATTTTCTTCAGTATGAAGACAACAGTTTTTAGCTGTGCCTCTATATTTTGACTTCCAGTTTACGTCCAGTTGTTTGTCATTATAAATAGCATTGTGCTGAGCACCATTAGACACAATGTTTTCTCTTTACTATTTCCTAATGTTAGATTTTTAAAAATGGAATTACTGATCACAGAGATGTGTTAAGGGTTCATTTACTTAAAGTAATTCAACATAGTAAAATGAACAGACATCTTAACTGAAATCCAGAGATGTGAGTTTTAATCCCAGCATTTTTCTAAAGTATCTTGTAGCATTGGTTAAATGAGTTCACTGCTCTGGTCTTCAATTTCCTCATCTATAGTATAATGCAGTTAACTGAAATTATGTTAGACTGCCCATTTTGGTTATCTATGACCGTGTAACAAATTATCTCTAGACCTAGTGGCCTACACAACATTTTTTAAATTTTTCATGAGTCTATAGGTTGACTGTGACTCAGTTGTATCGTTCTTCTGCGGGTCTTGCTTGTGATTCTTTATGCAGTTTCAGTCCGATGGTGGCTGCAAATTCAATGTCCAAGTTGGAATGTCCAAAATGTGCCTTCACTCATGTGCCTGGCCTCTTGGTAGGAACACGTTGGCTTAGTTGGGATGCTGGAGCAGCCAGATTTCTCTCTTTCTCTTTTTCATTCTTTCTCTCTCTTTCTCACTCTCTCCCTCCCTCCCTCACTCCTTCCTTCCCTGTATAGATGCAGAGTGTCTCCCTTCACATGACCCCCCCCCTGTGGTCTTTCCATCAAAACAATAGGACTTCTTGCAGAGCAGCTTAGCTCTTAGAAAGGCAAATGTACCACTCTACCCAATTCCATTGGGAAAACAAGATACAAGGTCAGCTCAGCTTCAGTGTGAGGGGGACAGCACAAGAACATGGATATTGGGAGGCATGGCTCATTAGTGAGTGGCTACAACATTATACCTGACTGGAGCAGTATCTTCAGTGATCTAGGATTTTTTTTTTTTTTTTTTGAGAGAGAGAGAGAGAGTACACAGCAAC